>NW_020955330.1:106781-108232 GCF_003031625.1 Empidonax traillii
TTTATTTTGCATTCAGATCTTTAGAACACCAGCCCCTCCTCCTCTACCCGTCCTTCCCCCCAATTTTTTTTTCCCCTCTTATATCAGGATTTGTATCGAGAAACACAAGTTTTAAGCGACCTGTTGGCATTAGGAAACAATGTACAAACTTTTATTTGAAGAAAATGTCCCAAATATGACAGTAGCTTTGGTCATGTTAAAAGGAGGCCATCCAAGAACAAATAAAAATAAGCTGCTTTACAAGCATGGCCACATACAGTATATTCAGATATTGGCTAATAGAAGCTGAGGTTACACGCATAAATAGGCCTTAGTACCATGCAAGTTCAACGCAATTGCATACATTCACTATAAATTTTCAGTTATTCTCATGCCAAATCACCTTTTGGATAGAAAGGTAAAAAAGAAGTAACATCTAAATGTGACCAAAATTGAACAGGAAAGAAAAAATCTCAAGTACAGACAACATTTTTTATTAAAAAGATCTTGAAATTACACCTGTTCAGGAAGTGTTATACCATCTCTGATGTCCTTCAGTGGGAATTAGTAGTGTTAAGCATTGTTACATATCAAAAAATACAGCTCTGTTTTACAACATAGTACTGACATATTCAAAGTACTGTGCCAAATTATAAATAGTAAAATCAGGTTTTGAAGAGTTTCAATAGAGAGCAACAAACATATGCACATAGTATAGTTAGGTAACAAAAGTTTTATAAAAGGAAACAAATTTACCCCATGCCAGCTTGAATTACTGAGGTGGGATTTAATACCTACTATGAAGAATGACAGTTCATTTCCTTAAATATATTTATTAGTCTCTGGAAAAAATAAGACAAAAATTTACTTTCACCAGAATACACACTGTTCTTCACTGACAATCCGTTTCTCAGTCATGACTGACAGAAGTCGGTCCTTATGAAAGGTGGCTTTTTTTTTTTTTTTTTAAGATCTTGCAATAAAAAAAATGGTCCTCTAGACTTCAAAAATCCAATCAGCTTCTGCTCAGCTGCAGAATAATCCTACACATTGCTTCTACCTAGAGTAATCTTCATCATCTGTCATCTGTAATTGTAGACAGTCACATCTTCCACTGTGACTCAAGGTGCAGCTACAAGTAGAGAAGTGCTTAGATACTCAGTCACTTCAAATACACTTGCTGAAGACTGCTCCTAGTGCATAATCAAGTTGAAAATCCCTTTACTGATCATAATGGTTTGTCAATAACTGTAACACCTAGAGAGGGGCAAAAAAAGGGTAAAAAAAAAAGGGTAGTATTTTTTTAATCATTAAAATATATATACATATGTTTACATAATTTTAATATAATTTTAATATAGTATGTTGCAATTAGCATTTAGCTGTACACCAGCACCAATGTGCATATTTCCCCCTAATTTCTCTCTGACACAAAGCTGTCTGAATCAGTGCAAAATTCTGAAAATTTCTGT
>NW_020955330.1:108915-112347 GCF_003031625.1 Empidonax traillii
TAGTATTTTTTTAATCATTAAAATATATATACATATGTTTACATAATTTTAATATAATTTTAATATAGTATGTTGCAATTAGCATTTAGCTGTACACCAGCACCAATGTGCATATTTCCCCCTAATTTCTCTCTGACACAAAGCTGTCTGAATCAGTGCAAAATTCTGAAAATTTCTGTGACTTGAAAAAACTTGCCATTAATCAAGTTTAATTTAATTTTGTCATCAGTGAGGTATATCCTTAATATTCACTTAGATAACTCATTTGAGAAACTGCAATTATTGAAGGAAAAGATTCCTGAAACAGCTCATTTTCTAAATAGCAAATCCCAAAGAACTTTCGAATTGGACCCCTAGATTGAGACAAATTTTTTGTTAAAAGAACTGTTCATAACAGAATCATCTTTGTCTCACCACTTATGTGCTAAATCCCTCTTCAGTACAGTTTAATACTGTTTTTTTTTTTTAGTAGATAATTGTTTGAAGTCATAACTCAAAATGTACTGTCAGATTCTTGCTAGCCATTTTAGTATCTTAGGTCTTACTTGAGATAAGACTCTGTTTGGATGCTTTGTTGAATTTCTTGTCCTAGCTGTTAAACAGTAAAAAGTCTATTAAAAGATATCTATATGTATTACCTGCATAGCTCCTTCCTGTACTCATACAAGATGACACAACCGTCCATTTATCAGTTGTTGGATTATAATACTCCACTGTTGATAAATTACAGGAACCATCATCTCCTCCAACTACATATAACAGACCATTTACAGCACAAACACCTGAAAAAAGGACAGGAAACCAGTATGAAAAATAGCAATTGACTACTATATCACGCCCCAAAAAGCATGGGGTTTATTTTGCCACACTATGAAAGCAGCAGAAATCCAAGAACATGCACACCCAGTGCCATTTACACCAAATGACATTGGCAAGATTTTAAAGTCATTGTTGCACATACCTGCATTCCTTCTGCACATGTTCATGTCTGCAACCTGCTTCCACGTACTTGCAATGGGGTCAAACACTTCAACACTTTTTCTTACCAAAGGACCATCATGACCACCTACTGCATACAATAAATTGTTTAACACACCGACACCTGCAAACATATGAAAATACGCAGAATTAACCAGAGAATAGTTTGAATGATACAAAGGAGAAACAACAAATATTATGTCCACTAACATAGATCCTTCATTAAGTCAACGCTAGAAACTCTTTCAGAAAACATTTGGGTCAGGATGCATTAAAGCAAAGAGACAGTAACTATAGCAGGACACTGATAAATATAACATATCAGGACACTGATAAAGTGCCTTGCGTGCCCATCTACCATATTGCAGCATACAAAGACCAGAGCTGTTCTGCAACAGAAGATTTAGAAAATTTTGGACAAAAAATGATGTGCAGGAAAATGAGGATTGTTGAAATTTAGGACTAATTAGAAGTGACAGTAAATGAGACAGTGTGCTCAGCCAGCATAACGGAAATCTGACAAGATGATAAAGTGTAAGTGAATTTTTAGAAAGTAAAAACTGTGCAGTACAGAGGATAAAAGCTGAATGGATAGACATTATACAATAGGGATGTTTCCACTGAAGTGTTGGAATACCTTGTAAACATATATACGAAACAGAAGGAAACAGTTAAGAGTGAATACCTTCTCTGGGATTTGGAGGAGAATACCAAGCGTCTTTGAAACAAGCTTCAGTTATCAAAATATCCAAAAGGATATCAAAGCATGTCCTTTAATCCTAAGCTCTCCTTTACTTTACAACAGAAGTTTATAAATCTGTAGGCTTGGAACAAAGGGGTGAATATAGCTAGTTCTATCGACTTGCTAATTGGGCTGCACATATTGAAAAGATGGTAATGGGGGAAGCAGAAAGAAAGGCCTGTTTATTTATTCCTCACTTTATAATGCATTATTAGAACACAAAAATAATAAATTTCAGAAATGTAGAGGGGTTTTGGATTAAAACTTTTGTGTGACGGACCATAAAGACAACTAAAAAGCACCACTATGGAAATATATTGGGAAATCTGATCTATGTCACACTGGAGATTATGAAACTCAAAGCTGAGATACAGATTTGCAAATATGGTTCATAAAGGATTCCATGGAAAGGGCACAGCTTAAAATCTTTTTTAAAGGGAAATAACTAATATGAATGCAAAAGATCAGTTAAGTCCTTTAGAGGAAAAAAATAAATAAAAGAGAACCTTGAGACTTTAATAACTAGCTGAAATATCTCTGAAAACATATCACTAATATTGTATGTAAGAGCCATTCCTATATGGGGAGAGAAACAACTCCTGCTGAAATGACTAAATTTTCTTATTAAAAAGACTGATTTTAATAATTAAAGGAAGAGAGAAAGGAAACATGGAAGTTAATTGGTAATGTAAATCTGAAAAATAGCTTTTTGATAGGACACTTTTATAAATCATCCTATCTAATGCTTTATCAGTGATACTCACTACTAACATTTCCCCATATCCTTCCCAGTTCATTTAATTCCTCTTTTATTGCTATTATTTCTAGCTATTATGTCACAGTATAGTATGACAACTATTACACAGGATAATACAACACTCAGCTTTTGTAGAATCAAACATTACAGAGCTAGAAGGAGGGCTACGATTTCTGGTTTAAATATGTGATGTGATATAAATCCCCCCACCCATACTTTTGGTATAGTTACCAACCTTCCTATTCAGTATGTAGAATTTTCCCTTTGCCCTTTTTTTACCCCCATAGTTCCTTATTTTTAATAATGTCCTCCATTCCTCCTTGGTGCTTCATTTTCCCTTAATCCCACACCCAGTTTCCAGGTCCTACCTTATTTCTTGCTTCCGTCTGTATCCTCTTGTTGCCGTCTTCTGAGTTCTCCTTTCTTTGTTACATTTCTTTCCTGCCCATTTTTCAGGACCCTGTCTTATCTCTCTCAGCCCTCCCAAATGGCCTATATATGGATCTGAAGTTCCTCATCCCAACATGTTGCTGGAAACAGATCTGCCCCCATATTGATCAACTGAGAAGCAGTTGGTACTAAAGAACAGTAACTTGAGGGTTAACCTCTGAAAAGTTGCTTTTGAATGAAGCTGAAGCAGTAGGAGGAGATGAGCTTAAGTTCCTTGAGATGACCAGAGATGCAAAACTTGAACACAGGAACAAATTTTTTTTTAGTTAGTACCCATAACACCACCAGCACTGATTGCCAGTTGAAACAGTTCTGGTGGGTTTGGATATGTGGCCTCTACAGCCAAGCCCAATCAATAGTCACAATTTTCACATTACAACCCACTCCTCTGCCACACAAAAATATAATTTTCCATATATTTAACAGAGTGGCACAGAAGAATGTTCATTATTTTACTCAATTATATGAATCTGAAATAACTGACTTTTTTTTTTTTTTTTTTTTT
>NW_020955330.1:112771-349295 GCF_003031625.1 Empidonax traillii
AAAAGGCAGAAGAGAGCTGAGTAAGCAAACACAGTCCTGAACTCAGGGACAAGGAGAGAGAGGAGAGGGACAGAAAGATCCCAGTAGTCAGTGTATCTAAAGAACTAAAAATTTCAGAGTTGTAGAAGAAATTCAACATTAAAAAAAAAATCTGAAAATATCTACTGTATAAATAGGCTGCAAGCACAACAACAGTTCGCAAAAACAGAGTATCAAAAAATAACCCCCAAATGCTGAAACATAATGTGTGTGCAGGCAGACTGCAAAATGAAGCTTTGTCACAACCCACCAACACTCTTTGCCTTTATGACGATACTTGTAATTTGCCCACTTTATAAAAATATTTTCTTCAAAAATTGCCAATATTAGACAAGAGTATTTAACAGTGCCCTTACTGCAACTCTGTCCAGTTTTAAATCCAGATTTACTTCCAAGATGCACAGACTGAGTTACTAGAAGTTTCACAAGACAACTATGTTTTCTTGAGGTACAATGTATCATGTTTCTTTCATTAACATCATGGGTTTAGTTTAGAAACACAATCAAAACATGACTTCTAGTCATGAATATAAGAGAGATCAACTTGCTGATTTTATAAGGGTATAATGGAAGTATCACAAACTATATTAATTTTAGTAATTAATGTAATACTTTAATAGATTTATTTTGAAATTATTTAAACTTAATTTAGACATCATTATACAGATAAAAACTGTTCAGAGTTAACAAAGAATAACGGAAGGCAAGATAAAAAATTAGGATAACTACTAATCATCTACTGAGCATACTAGAAGTCCATCCAGATTTATTTGTAGCAATATCTCTTCCAATTATGAAGCACATTAATGCAATCACCAGTAGATATCTGAAGGGTGTTGCTAAAAACCACCTTTGAGTACTTGGCAAAAAAAGTGACTTAAATTACTAAAAAAATAAATGTAGAAAATAATATCATAGAATTTGACTTGAAAAAGTCCTTGGGAACGCATATAGAGAAATAAAATAACTTCTGCGAGTTGAAAAAACCTGAAATACCAAAAGACAAATAGAGGACAGTAAACAGTAAATGAGATTCAAGTCCATAATATAAATAGATAATGAAAATGCTAAAGTCAATTTGGAGCTGTGGAAGCATCATTTCATTAAACAAAAGTGGAATACCAGAGGCACTTTTGATGTCTTTAAAGAGAAATATACATACCCAGAATCACAAGAAGTAAAAAAAAAAAAAAATCCACAAAAAATAAAGAAGAGATTTTTCAGATTTTACAGAAATAAATGGGTATACCTTGGCTAAAGGATAAGGAAGGATAACATGTAGTAGGCTGTACATGTACAGAGGATGTAAACACAAGGTGATGAGGAGAACTACTGAAGGTGAAATAAAGGGTACATAAGTGGAAGTAAGAGGATGAAACCAGTAATACAAACTTAAGAATGAACAAGGACAAAATTTCCTGAAGTGAATCAGAATGCAGAACAAGTCCTCCAAAGAGGTGGAAACCTAGTCACAGTTCACATGTAAAGTCAACCTGAAAAATCACCCCTACACTGGCAAAGAGATATCTTTGAAGAAAAGACATTTTTTCATCCTAGAAGTATAGATTTTGACACTTCAGTATTTAGGTGACAGTGATTGTTACAATCCATGAGTATTAGTCTGTATGTTAAATAACATCAGAAGTTGTGGAAAGAGGAGGAATATGAAAGTATGAAAAAGCAAGGAGAAATATTTACTATCAACAGACTGAACCTTACTCTGTAGGACAGTTTTGTTTTTATAACCTGCTGTATATCAGTCATCTAGGACTAGCACATTCCATCGGATTCACACTTTAGCTTACCTTTTATATTCTTAGATACATTTTAAACCCACAAATTTTTGGTTTTACAAGGATAGTTGATCCTTGTCCACTCACCTGCTCCACTCCGTCTAGTGCTCATTTCTGCAACATAGGTCCACTCATTTGTATTAGCATCATAGCATTCTACTGAACTAAGGCACTGACGTGACGCTCCATCGTAGCCACCAACAGCATACAGTTTACCTAGAAGGGTAACCAACACAAAGTGACCAATTTGTAATGCACACAGACTGTACTGGTACACAAGCAGAGAGGAAGTCCTCGTTCTCTGACTCAGCTACTTATCAGTACCTGTCACCAACCAATTATTGAGTTTCTACTCTGTAAACAGTTTAAGTTAGCACACCATAGTTCTTGTCATTTTTAGAATGTAAAAGGCAGCCAGTATCTAACACAAACAAAGCAAGTCAAAAGATTTTAAATTGCCTAGCTGAAATACAAAGGTAAGGTTTTTAATTAAGCATTGTTCAAAAGCAAGCTAATTCAAGTATGTTTAATACTGGAAGCTCACAGATAGGCTTCCTAGAAATATGAAAAATTCAGATAAGAATTACTTGTACAGTCTGCATTTTCATATTTGACACAGCCGTGGTTCCTATGCAGTTAAAACACACACACAGATAACTGTTTTAAGACCCAAGAGCCAGCCCAGGCCTGCATTGTGCAAGTGACATCCAGGCTATTCACCACCAAGCTGACTGGAATGTCAGCAGTTTTCCTGGCACTGTCCTTGGGATCATCCCCAGTATGCAGCCAGCAAAGTCAGCCACAGATAACAGAGCTGACAATACAACAGTGCTACATCACTAAAGACCAACTGATAAGGTCATCACTTCAGCTCTCTGACTCTGCTGACATACATAACCTAGAGCACACATGTTTAGAGAGCTTTTCTTCAATTAGTGTCAGGCACTGTTGAAGCTCTGAAAAAAAAAAATTAAAACTATTATGCTAAAAACTGGTCAAATCCAAGTGGTGTGATTACATATTGTTCATTACCATTTGAACGAACAAATTACAAGGTTGAGCAAAAACATAAATCTGAAGCATGTTTTCAAAAGTAGGAAAAAGTAGTAGGGTAAATGATTGCATTTCCTTATCTGTTCTTTTCAATATAATTTGTCAACTTACCTCCAACAACACCCACGCCAACACTGCTTCTTCTTGTGTTCATTGGAGCTACATGAAACCACTCGTTAGTCTTTAAGTTGTAAACTTCGACTGATGATAAACCTGTGAAGACAATATAACATTATTTTCTCTATAAATGTAGGTGCAACATACTGTTTAGCTGTCAAAAAATTCTTCCTATCTGAAAATTCAAATTATTTCATTTTAAGGACTGTTAGTTACTGTACAAAAAGCACAAATGATGTCCTTTAGGTAGCCAATTACAATCAACATATTCTTGGTGGCTGAAAAATGGGCAAATTACTAAAAGTTTTTATCAAACTGTGAAAAATTCTTCCCTGGTTTTTTCCTTTCTTTTTAATGGTTTCTCCGACATATGCTTCTACAATAGTTATTAAGCTAAAGGATCACCTCTGCACAAATGGCTTAATGCATCTGGGAAGAGAACAAAAAGTGTATGTCTGAAGCCTTCCCATAGGTCAGAAAAAGCTGTTTATAATCCTATTCACACTACATGAAAGTGCAGAAATAACTGCTCAGATCTTCCAGAAGTTAAGGATTCTGACTACAGAAGGAATACTGAATGGGAACCTGTCAAAAATTCACTAGTCTTTAAATCTGAACTCTTAGACAGGAGCAAACAGTCCACTGTTCTGGTAGAGGGATGCAACCCCTAAAGTACATTCCACATCACAAGATGCCAAGCTACCCTCATGCTTGGTTTAATCACAGCTACCAGGAGAGAGACCTTCAAATTCGATACAATTATGTTAAGAGTAGTCAAAACTATTAAGAAGTGTATAAGGCAAATATACCTGTACTCCCATCAAATCCTCCCACAGCATAAAGAAGGCCATTTAAGACAGCTGCTCCCAGTGTGCTTCTCCTGTCTTGCATGTTAGCAACACTTGTCCACTGGTCCTTCACTGGATCATAGGAATCCACTGTGCGAACTCTCAAAGAGCCATTGAAACCACCAACTGCATAAACCATGCCTCCCATGTACACCATCCCTAGGGCAGGGAAACGGGGAGGAAAGATGAGTGGTTTAGTCTCTTTGTCAATTAATTTTATCCCATACTGTCCTGAGTTTGCAGATACTTGACACAATTTACAGTACTCAGGACATGTGCTGTGCTTTTGACGGTCTCCTAGAGCCACACTTCATTCAAGTTAAGCACTAGAAGTTCTGACACTTTTTGTTACTAATAGCTCACACTTCTCAATACCGTGCTTGCTGAAATTCTTCTTACTCAGGTAGCTCAGCTGCTTTAAGATCACATTTTCATGTTTTTAATAGCAGTTGATCACTTCTTCATGTTCTTTATTTCATTTAGTAATAATATGGTATTTTAATAGTAAAATTAGTCATTATTACAATGCATTAATATTTAAATTCATTCATCCCTTTTGTCTAATGAAGGCAATAAAGCAGTTTATTCTACAGATTACAAACTGAAGCACAAATTAAGCACAATTTATCAAACTTGCATTGTTCCAGATTAGTAATTCAAATGTTGAAGTCAAGGCTCAGCCCTTCTTAAAAAAATATCGTTAGTACTGTTCCAAAGAACACAGAATGCTTTATACATTGTATAAATTGTATAAATGCTGAAATTCTGAAGCATTACCAACCACAACAAAAAGATAGACATTGCTTACCTGCTCTACATCTTCTGGAAGGCAATTCAGCCACCTGATGCCAGCGTTCTTCTTTAAAATCATAGCATTCAACACTTCGAATTGCCTTTGGTGCCTGTCCTCCAACTACCATCATCAACTAAAAGGGAGATAATAATAATTGTTAATTATCTGCATATATGAGAGCACCTGAAAGATCAAAAGAGTGTTAAAAAACTAAAGCAAGCCACTCCACAAGAAATAATTAGAGCATGGTTCTCCTAAATTAGAAATCTGACTCTTGAGAATCAGGCAAAATTAATTGTTTTGACTTTTTTTAAACAAATGTAATTAATAATTATTGTTTTCAGGGGAAATACCTGAAGTAGAAAAGCAATTTGAATCTAAGCTCCTAAAAATACAGCAGATCCTTCTGTATCTTCACATCCTACTCTGACCTCAGGTATAAGAATTCAGTGTCTATGATATGTAATGGAACTGTGACGATCCATCTGCTGAACAGAATCTCCTATTCCATTACTGCAGTTGTCACAACAGTACTATGAGAGAACTTCTTTACTCCATTGGAAAGAAGATAATATCTAATGTTTGTTTTGTTTTCTCCTAAAATGAACAAAAGGCAATATTTAGCTAAAAAAAGTCTCAACTCAGAAGCTTCACTCAGTCTTCGCTTTGTTTCAATTGTTGGTTCTTTTATTTAAATGGGCTTGTTTCCCCACAACTGTATATTTCTCAAATGCTGAAGCACTTATTAAATAATGTTTTTTCTGGGAGGGGGTGTGGTGGTGGTGCTGTGTGTAGGTGGGAGACTAAAACACCTCTATCATAAGTAGCATGGAGTGCAAAGCTAATTACTTGTTATATTTTTTATATACTTTTTATATTTTTGTGATAACCAATTCCAGTACAAAGTTTTTACTGCAATACCCCAAGAGACAGACATGCTCTTATGAAATCTTTTAAAATGGAGTTTGAAATAGTAAGTACATGGAAAAGCAAGGGTCTTACTTTTGGCAGGCTAGCAGGTGTTCTCAATTTTGTTCGAGTGCTTTTCATCAATGCTCGTTGCTCAGTTGGTAGCAAGTGATACTTCATAGCTTCAATGAGGTAATCTTTACAAGCACTGCTGTTCTTAACCAATATTTCTTCTTCAACTCTCTGTTTATTAATACAAGTTTAACAAGGTCTGAGCGTGTTAAGGAAGTAAAACACAAATCACAATCTGAAGTGTAATAAAGCCTATATCTCACAAATGCAGATTAATCTAATTGTTCAGATTATCATTTAACCAGTTAGACACAAATTTATGTGTTGGCAATATGCAGGCCCTAAAAAGAAAAAAACAAATCAGGAGATGTTGATTCTCAATTAGTAAGTAGAAGAAACAGCATTAGGCAAGGTAAAGCACTTTTCTTGCAATACAGGCACATTTCTTGAATTTTCAAATACAGAGAGTACAGAATATTGAGAATAATTTAACAAACTAGCAAGCCACCCCACCACAATAAAAAACACAACAAAAGCGAAGAGCAAAAAAACTCCAAAACTCATCCAAAACAACAAAGTTGAGATTTGTATCACAAAAATAGAATTTCTAAAATAAACACCTACCATCATACTACTAACCAATGTTAATACTGAACTCATATTTTCAATCTTAAATAATTGACACCAAAGTATCAAAAATGAGCTTATGAAATTTGAAAAAATGTACTTCATCTGAAGCAGGTAAAGGAATGTTTCCTTTGTCATTAATTCCTAATTAACTTAAACAGTAGATATGATTCTGAAGTTGAAAATTCACTTATGAAAACAAATCTTTTGTCCAAGATTGTATTACAAATGGAAAGTAACCTGATCTCAGCGAATTGCATTGTTCAGATCATTAGTGTGGTATGATGTGTAGTCAGCCAAACAGATAGACTACTTTATATAAGTCATCCTCCAAATGGCAATCCCTCACCTGACTCAGTGTGTGCATGTGCACATGCATATGTGGTAGTGGCTGTCTGTTTATTTTTACTGTCAGTAACAAACTACATTACACTGTTGTTTAAATTTAAAATTATCCATCTTGCATTAAAACAACAAACAGAAATTTTCATGTGCAGAATGATTAGTATTCCTTTTTGCTTACCTGAACTAAATATTCTCGAGAAAGCAAAGGCAGCCGAACGTGCTCCATCAGACGAGCCATTAACTCCTGCCTTACATCTTTGTCATGGTTTACCCAGGATATCACTGCTTCAAATACCTTCCAGAAAACAAAATGCAAATCCCCTTACTTACAAGTTCATAAGTATAAAAACATCAGTGTGCCTCCAAAACTAGTTCTGCTTATACTAAAATTCCTAACATAAGAAAAGATTGAGCAGTTACAGCTCCCATTATTTCAGTATTTATCAACTAAAAAATTAAAAAGGTGCATCAGGCAGTCTCTTTTCATATTGCTTCTCTACTGATGTTTCAAGGATAGCTGTGCCGCATTCACAAAATGCACACAGTAAATTCATTGATACTGAAAATCCAGTAAAATTAGGTAAACAAACAACACAGCAGCATCAGTATTACAGTCCTCATATTTTTCTTCCTTTCTTGGAGAACGGGCATGCCACATCACCATTCAAATGACTTGCCATCACTGAGTCTTACTGGGAGAAGTTATCACAAGCCTAGTTTTTCTTCCATTGCACAGTAGCACATCATACAGTAGAGCATTAAAACCTTAATTATACTCCACAAAAGCAATATCACATGTATCAAAGTGATAGAACTGTACCTTCAGGGTATTACAGGAATAACAACATGACTTTGCGAGTTGCAGTTTAAGCAGATAGTTCTTAGATTCAAAGTTTCAAAAAGGTTTTAACATGAAACACTACCTAGCCATACAAATCAGTATTCAAACATGGTTTTGAACACCATTTAGCCTCATTTGAACAGAGGTGTTGGTACAACTACGTACTCCTTGGAAAAAAGAAAACCAACGTACTTTAAATAGATCATAACTGAATAAAAAAAAGCTCAAAATGAATACATCTACAACCTGAAAACCATTAGAGGTTTGCAGAGATGCCCTGGGCTCGCTGAAGACCACAGTGTTTCAAAAATGTCTTTAAAAGATTTGAGATATAGCCAATACACATTAAACTCAAGTTAGGTAATACCAAGCTGCCTAGTCATCTCCTTTGCAACCTACATTTCTTCAGTTAGGCTAAACAGCTCACATATATATACAGAGTTTTAATACCTCTCTGGGACTGCTGATGTTAAAGTCAGTAAATGGCATATAATTACTCTGCCAACTTTGAGTTATTTATCCCTTGGTAAATCAAACTCCTGTGTATGTGACTCAGCACGTGTTCTGTTTGTTCCGTGAGAAGATGAGAAGGAATTTCCATTTAATGTAGTTTGTTTGTTGGGCTTTTCTTCAAAGAACAAAGAGTTATGTGAGTTAATACAGTTTGAGGAGTTGTAAGAGTTGAGACTGATTTTCAACATCAGAGTGATAACATTTTTGGAAAAATTCATTTAAACTTGAGCACAATACATGCCTAATTTCACTATGGAAACAAAGAGCACATCCAAAGAAGTGTACAAGAGCAATATGAGTAAGCTTGCTCTCTCACCCAAAAGGATAAAAAGAGTAATGGAATACAGATGGTCATACCTTCTCCTCTGAGGCAATTGTGAGTTTGTCACTGGATATAAGACTGCACACCTGCTCTACACCAAGATTGAGGTATTCTTCACTAAGTACAACATCGGAAAAGTGCTGTTCTGTTTGGAGAAAAAGAAATATGGTAACGCACACTGTGACATATATCCCAAAACAAGCATTAACCTAGCTGTGGAAAACAGAGGAAAAGGATTCAATATGCATGCTATTTTGTCATATCTAGATGCAATACCTTAACTTAAAACCTTTTCTATAAGTTAAAGCTTTGTCTCACAAACACTTTTCATATTTAAAGACTTCTTTTTAAATAACTGAAATATTAAAACACATTATACTAAAAGTAGGAACTGTAGCAATTTTCAGCATTGCTTCATCTCAGTACTTGTCCTTGCACTTGAATCTCATTTTGCTAACTTTGTACACACAAATACAGCCAAAACAATTCCAGATAAAGAACACGCTCCATATGTTGCTGACAAACATGTTTTAAACCTATAGTTCCACATGAACAATAATTGATTCATTAGAACTAACAGTTTGACAGCAGTGTCAAACAACAAGTATGGCTCCTCTGCATCTTTCAGAGCTTCTCCTAGGTCATAAAATATTGCATACCCCAATCTCTACAACATGTAGAAGGCCTGTAATTTTTCTTGGGTGCTTGTTTTTTTTAAAGCCTCAACCTAAAGTAAACAAAACTGAAAAAAAATTAATATTATCAGTTGCAGAACCAAATAATTTCTTTTAACACAGCACACGTATCTTTACGAGGCTGTTGTTCAGTTATTAAGTTGCCCCCTCCCTTCCTTAAAATTGCTTTTTAAGCTATTCAGTTGCTTTAAAAAGTAGTTCCAATCAGTTAGATTCTTTTTCGCCTCTTTCGCTGTTCTTAATAGAAGACAGCAGGGACAGCTATTACTGAGAATTTAAGAATTCACTCAAAATTAGAACAAGTAAAAAGAGGCCATCAAACATATTCAAACTAAAGAACATTTTATAACTTTTTCTCTCACTCTACTAGTTAAGACTCCATACTTGAGAAGTAGTTTTAAGCTGTCAAAAAAAAATTAAAGAATGCTGAATGTTTTCAGCTCAAGAAATCTAATTTTTCAGTTCAACTTTGCAGGGTACAACAGCTTTTTTGCACTGTACTAAAATCTAGATAGCATAAAAAGATAAATATAACTCAGTAAATTCTTGCCCTTTATCTAGTTCAGCATACTGTTCCTTGAAATAGGCAGCACAAATTCCTTCAGACAGAAGTCCAAGAATTTATATGAAAAGTATGATAATGAAACTTCCTCCTATAAAGGTCTCACTATAACCACGATTAGAGATTGCTAGCCAGAAAGATGGTATTTTGCCTTAACCACATTTTACTAAACAGTGAGTTTACTTAGATAAACTCTAGTCCCCTTGAATCCTATGAAATTCTTGACTCTATTATTTTCCCATAGTAATAATCCCACAGTAACACTGGACAAAAAGCCACACATAAATTTAACACCCAGTTTACCATTACTCAGTTTTCAATTTCCCATACTAATGCTAAGATGATAGGGAAAGTGTGACCTGTCTATTCAGACGTCCATTACTCTACTTCCTTTTTAGTCTTCAGTACTCTAAAGTAGATGGTCCTTGTGTTTTTTCAGTCTCTTATCCTACCAGCCTTTTCACTCATGCAATCATCATCACTACAAGTCCCTCTAATTCTGCAGCATTCTCTTTTGATGGACAGGTAGTATTTTCTGCAGTACTTCAGGCAACGGGAGAGAAAGGATGAGGAGAAATACTTTTGATTTTTATAACACTCGCTTTTCCACTCTTTACAAATCTTTTCATATCTGCATTTCAGACAACAAGTATGCAGTTTCATAAGCTGAATCTTCTGAGGTATCCTTATTGAAATAAATATCTGATGTGTTTTGCTGTTTGCATATGGCAAATAGAAATTGAGAAAGGGAATTTGAAAAAAATTAGTTTTATCATAAACTCCAAATTTCAAGTGACAGTCTCACAAACTATGACCTGATTGTACTGAGAAGGTGAGTTAGGAAGTAAGCAGAAAGGGGAAGCAACACACATTCAAATCTCAAACTAATCTGAGGTTCTGAAGTATTGTTCATCTTCCCTTGAGAAATCTGATCCAACAGCGGATCACATCCAACAGGATATACTTCATAAATTAAAAATACTCACTTTATTTTATAGACCCAAATATAAAAGCCTTGCTTTTTAAAAGTTGATTTAGATTTGTGTCATGGACTAAATAAGAAGAGATTTAGCCTCTAAACCAGGAGAGTAAAAGCTGAGAATTTTCAAAGTAATACAATGAATGTGAGACTGTCTCCTCTAGAAGAGAACCATAGAAAAAAATCCAAAAAAACAGATAGTACTTGAACAAAAGCTAAGACTCTTTTGCTGGATGTCAGCCTCTGTACTGAAAGCATAAAACAATGCACAGAGTCAAGAGAAGAAGGAAGAGTGGAAAAGGGAGAAATTAAAACATACTTAGTCAATAGCTACAGATTCTCCACTGAATGAATTACAGGAAAAAAAAAGAGAAATAGGAGATTTCAAAATAAATTTTAGTCACCAAAACGAGGTAAGATGAAATAACTTGTCTCTTATGTATCAGATCTCTTGTCATCAAGGAGACCATCATAACTGATTGATAGACAATCTTTGGGCAGAAGCCAATTGAAATTACAGCTAAAGGGATTATTTCAAACAATTAAATCTGCCAATGACAATTTATGTAATGCTGTTCAAATGTTGAAGACAGAAGGCTTTATTAGATATAAAATTATGCTTATGAAAATCAAACTTTTTGCATCCTTTTAACAAGAAGGATATCAGCATCTTTGAAACAATATGATTCAGTAGTAATATTTCAAAAAATCACACTTAGATCCTCTTTTCCTAATAGTGAGGAGAGAAAAGTAGTATTGGAGGTGCGTGAATCTTTTTGCTTTCCGTGTTAGGATTTATATTATCTCATATTATTGCTCGCATTCTGAAAGCTTTGATAATCTGGAGATATTAACACTAAACATGATGAAACTTATGACATCATTAAATATTTCATGCATCTGTCCCCTGTTAAATCTCAAATTATCTTGTTTTTTAGTTATTGCATTAGATAACATCTTTTTTAGTGAACATCTCCTAGATGAAGCAAAGAGAGAACTATCCAGATGGAAGTTTCCATGAGAAAATAAAATAATTATTTTTTCCTAAATCCAAATTTTCCACACAGTATGCAACTTTGACAAATTTGTACTGGAATCCTGCCCCATTTCTTGCCTCTTTACTCAGACATTGAAGCCAACTGGCTCCAAAGTCTGGCAGACTGGAAACAAGCTGGCTTAGGAGCTGCAGAGGCTTGGCTCCCAAATTCCCACTTCCTAAGCAAGTAGAATCCTACTTCTTTATTATCAAAACTAAAATCTGTCTTTAAAAAAACCCTTCCATTTTAGGACATTTCTAAAATATCTGTTCCAATTGCATATGAAAAACAGATTTTCACATTTTCGCAACCAAGTCAGTTTCTATCTGAATAGCTAAAGATCTGTCCTTGTCTGCCCTGTACCAGCAGGATGGGACTTCAGTTTCGGGGACAAACTAAAACGACTAAAAGGAAGTCCTTAATAACAGGAAAGGGGCTAGTAACAAAATGTTTGAAAGTACAATAAACAATGCCAGCCTGGAGAGCAGAGAAAAATAATAGCAGATGTAAATGTACCATTTTTTGGTATTTTTTCATTATGAGTCTGGAGCTATGTGTGATACATGCATATGCAGCAAAAACCACTTGACACCTCTTCTGTCCAAAAGGCACATAGTCTTGCTGGCCATAAACATATTGACATTAACTTTGCATTTTTTCAATTACATAGGAAGGAAAGCTACATCTAAAATCTGCACAGGACATTTTATGCTATGAACATTTGTGGATTAATTCACAAATACCTTTTCACTTATTTGTATACCTGCAGTCAGAAGAGATCTTCCCAAAGCCACATTAAATGAAAAAGAAATGTATGAAAAAAAATGGCCCCAGCTTATCAGTGCCAGAGTCTGCAGCTGGAAAAAGGGAAAACCTCCCTGTTCTCTAGATCCTTTAATGACAGTAATTGAACATGCATTCATGTGTGAAACAAAATATCATAACAAAACATACTGAGTTTCCTAAGTGTCTTTTGTCTAGTTTAGGCCAATTATTTCTATTTCACAAAACAAATGATGATTTTGTTATAAAGTAACTGAAGTATCTGCACCTTCCTGATGTGGTAATGCTACAAAACCACTGGAACATTACAGCACTTTCTGTTTCCAGTTCTTTCTGAACTGATAACCTCTTGTTTTAGAGCAGTGCATAGCTTGGGGGGCTTGGAAAGGTCTAAGCCTTATGGTCACTTAAAGAAAAGATGAAAAACAGTTTCTCAAGCAGATGAAGCAAAAACATTACGAAGAATTAGGTTTTTTTAAATCATTACTTTGATTCACAATGTCACATTGTGATTTTTTTGGCTTGGGACAAAAGGTCTTTGCTAATGGCCTAATTTAAGGCACTGGTCAAGCAGGAACCCCAGCCTTACTGCAGAGGAATAGACAAGCTCTGCCAGCTGGAGAACTAGCAGAAGCTAAACACTGCAGAATCAAATTCTTTTAAAAAATGTGATTTACTTGTCAATTTTATGCTTAAATAACTGCTTTTTAGAACACCATGAACACTCATAGAAGCCAAGGCAACAGCAGCATAGCAACAGACGTTGCTACTCAGAATAGAATCATAAGAAAGATTCTGACAACTACATCCTTTCAATCTCATGCATACGGATGTACACAAGAACAGTCTATAGAAGACATGCTTCCAAGTCTTGTCAGGGCTCAAAGCTTTAATCTTACACCACTAGAATCAAGAAAGCTGTTATGCCACAAACTTTGCTTTGTTAAATACAAAGCAGCAATCTCTGCATCACAATATATGCTAAGATTTCTTCAACATTTCCTCAACCCAGTTCTAAAAGCCAAGAAGTCCAGCTGTGTCAAGCTTCAAAAGACACCTTTTCCACATGTAATCCAATGTTTCCAAACCCTGTACTGCCCTATGCGGTGAAATACATTATGATTCTTCGGTTATAACTAAGAAATATGTCAAGATATAAGCACAGAGAAAGGGTCTCTTTAGTCCAAGATGGCATATCCCTCTTCATTTAAATGCTTTACCAATTTATTTTCAGGTTGTACATAACATTACAACAACTATATAATGCACCACTTTCTCATGAAATTTTTTTATTTCGTGAACATCCTTTAAGACTTTGTAAGACATATGTCAGACTAAAACTGAGGGCAGACTAGCAGTGCTCATGCCACATCCTCTTCATAGGAATCTTCACACAAGACGGATGAGAGGCTTCAGCTGTACGCAGTCCCTGAGTGTGCAAGTGCAATAGGACCCAGAGTAGGACTACTTTCTGAACCATCATGAGAACAGGTAGCATCTTAAAGTTTAATTGCAACAGAAGCTCATTCCAAGCAACCTGTATCAATTGTCCACTATGTTCAGATCTCTCCATAGGCATCACAGGTGCATCTGAATGACTCTCCTAGAAATCTCACACTCTTCTAGAGAAGGACCAACCCTGCCACAGGATTATGAAGCTCCAATTTTAATGAAAGTTGAGTTTTTACTTCCATTGGAAGGAATTTCCACTAATTTTTTCAGTCTAATAATCCTTTTCTGTACTCACTCTAGTTTCTGGAGCCTTAATCCCAAAATGTCTGCTATGGGAGTTAAGCTGCCTGTGATACAAGGCCTAATTCTGAAATGGCACAGCCACGTATCTTTGTCTCAGATTTTTGAGAATTTTTTTTTTCAGTTTTAAGAAAGCTTTGACAAAGTGCAAAGAGACATTTGAGGTAAGAACAGGGGGAAGATGAGCTACAATGGCTGAGATACAGGCAGTAAGTAGCCTGAAAATTCAAGAGGAAAAACATTGACCCGAAAAGGTATAGAATTGTATAGATGAAAATCAGGGGGTCAGCAGACAGAAATTCAGCAGAACTTATGATCAGCCAGTGACAAGGAGAAATGAAGGCCAACCCTTACTTCCTTGATGCTTTTACCAGGAGTACTGAGCATTCTGGTGCTTAGCCTGGTAGCTTGCATGTCCCAACTGGGACCAACAAATAGCTTCCCTCTTCTTTTCACTTGCCTATATCCTGCTTGCAGAATCTCTCTGAGCACAGTAAAGGATGCCTGAACAAAATGATCCAGGGAGGGAGAGTTACCAGCTGGACACAGTTCCTGTGCTCTCAAAACACATTTAACCAATATTGCACTCAAGGTCTTGCCAGGGTCTAAGAATTTATATGCCTAGAAAGTAATCTATACCAATATTCGCTTCAACTACTAAGCTGAACAATGATTGTTTAGAAGCAACTGAAGTAGTATAGAGATTTGGTTTAGTTTAGTTTAGAAGTAACTGAGACGCAGAAGTTAGAACAGAAGTTGGAAAAAAAAATTTAAAATTCATTCAGTTGTATCAAAATGCGTTCCCTAAAACATTAAATATTAACTGTAGTTAATAAATATGTCTTGCTTTCTATTGCACAAAACATAAAAAATATAATAGTTTTTTGGATTTGATATTGTATCACTCTGAGATGAAATGATTTAATTAAAGCGTTTTGCATAATAGTCCAGATACAAATATCACAAAATCATTCAGTCACATACACATCACAACTTCTTGAGTAATGTATTCATTACAAAAGCTATTCATTACAAAAACAATCTGAAAACCTTTTCAATTTTTTTTTAATTGACACTTCAATAATTTGAGGAAAATTTCACTAGACTGAAAACTTCTGAGTGTGGCTGATTTGTATACCCCAGTTGCACACTTAAGACAGCAAACACAGATTCTGTTGACAGACACTTAATCCAATGAACTTGATGCATTTCTGTCTTTGCCTGAAACTTCCATTCTCAATAGAAATAATATAATCTCCTGGGAATTAAAAAAAAAAAATCTATACCAGAAAACAGATTTTCTAGAAATGAAGACAACTGAAAGCATTCAAGATCCTTCTGTTTACGATGTTTAACTTTATTTAAGGCAATAACAAGCCTACTATTTGGAGCCAGCCATATGAGTTGAAGAAGTTAGTGCTCTATTTCAGGAAAATATTCAATTTTAACTCTGTAGTAATTGTTAATGATGCTAATTGGTCACTGTACATTTTAGAAAAGTTATGAAAAGTAATGCAGTCATGTATTTTTTTTCCCTACAGCTTTATCAGGACATTTCAGTTTTAATTCTCTGGTTTTTTTTATTGCTCTTGTACTAAGCCTGACAGTGCCAGGGATTAGGGAAGGCGGTGCAGAGATTGGACCTGACTGTGCATCCTGACTATGCACAGCATATTTATCTCGAGAGTAAGAACAGAGTGTACATTGCTTTAAAACCCACCACACAGATAGAGCAAAAACACAGTAGGAGTTGAGCTGGCAGCTTGTCGTATGGGCTAGCAGTACTCCAAGAATCCGATGACAATAAGGGAAGCATAGACAAGGAAAGAGCTTTCTGAAGGAATGTGACAGAAATGGAAGGTGGTTTGGCTGCAGAGGAAAGAGAAGGTTAGTATCAAGCATAAAAGCAGGAGAGAGAGAGAGAGATGAAGTACACCCCTCTGGATGGGGTGGGCATGGAATCCGTGTGTGGGGTAGCCACATACACAGATATCAAGCTCCATAATGCACTAATGGTAACTTGCCTGCATATGTGTTGGCCTTGTTCAAGAGATCTGTGCATGCATGCATGTCAGCAAAAGCACGAATCCCCAGGCAATTGATAGGATGAAGCTGGGATTCCAAAAATTCACAGCAAGTCCTTTTCACATCCTGCAGTTGCAAGAGACCAGCTGCTGGGAGCAGTACCTGTAAGAAGAAGCAACCGGTGGTTAATGTCCCAATTCATAAGGAAAACAAAATAAACAATTAAAAAATTAGGATTAAAACAGAGAGGAAGATTTCAGCATTATGCAACTAAAAAAGTTAAACCCCAGCATTAGCATGATTTTACCTCCCTACAAATACCATTTAAGATTTAAAGTAAAAAGCAACATCTCTACCATCATGTTTACTGAAGAAATCATTCTATAGACTGTAATTCTCATACTTCATGTAAACTCTTTCCAATATTCATTCACAAGTTCACTTCTTACTGTTCCCAACACTCCATAATTACATCTCATTCCAAGCCTTCAGCATTAGATATTTCTTTAAATCAAAGTTTTCTAGACTATGATAGAATACCTAAATCTTGTTTGCATGCAAGCACTGGACATTGTACCGCTTTTTTGTTAGCATCAGAAATTATGTGTATTATATATAATTATGCAACTGATTCCAATAAGGGCAGAATTCAGCTTCCAAAGAAGTTTGTGACCTCCTTGGAAGAATGATAATTTAGGCATTTAAAAGTCTGATTATATAAAATATTCTACAACTCATTAAAAATCCGTATCAATAAGGAATTAGTGTGAATAAAGTATTTGTTCTTCAACTTTCACAAAGTAAGCAAAAAGTAAAGAATTTAAAAAACTTTATGACATACACTTTATTTGTCCACTAATACTTAAACATGAAATTTAGGTGAACCATAATAATGCCTTTGAGCAAAATCCTATATTTCTGTCTTCAATTTCTTCTTCACAATATTTTCATTTTCTGTGCCTTTGACAGTTATTTTAATGAGACTTCTATTTTAGAACATTCAAGTGCGAAATATTAGTTTGCATCTTCAATGACAGAAGACAATTGGACATGAGCCAGCAATGAGCCAGAAAGCCAACTATATCCTGGGCTGCATCAAAAGCAGTGTGGCCCAGTGGGTAAAGGGAGGGGATTCTGCCCCTCTACTCCCCAGCTGGAGAACTGCATCCAGCTCTGGGGTTCCCAGCACAGGAAGGACATGGACCTGTTGGAGAAAGTCCAGAGAAGGGCCACCCCAAGATGATTAGAGGGATGGAGCACCTCTCCTGTGAGGAAAGGCTGAGAGAACTGGGATTGTTCAGCCTGGAAAAGAGGAGGCTTCAGGGTGATCTAACTATGGCCTTCCAGTACCTGAAGGGGGCCTATAAAAAAGATGGAGAGAGACTATTTACAAGAGCATGTAGTGACAGGACAAAGAGGAATGGCTTCAAACTGGAAGAGGGTAGGTTTACATTAGATATTAGGAAGAAATTTTTTACTGTGAGGGTGGTGAGTCACTGGAACAGGTTGCCCAGAGAAGCTGTGGTTGCCCCATCCCTGGAGGTGTTCAAGGCCTGGGTGGATGGAACTTTGAGCAACCTCGTCTAGTGAAAAGTGTCCCTTGCTCATGGCAGACAGGCTGGAACTAGATGATCTTTAAGGACCCTTCCAACCCAAGCCATTCCATGATTCTATGAAGATTTTAACATGGAAATCTTTCAACTGTACACTTACGTATAGAGAAAACACACTATAGGGCTGCATCAGTAACAAGCAAGCAAAAAAACACACCAAAGACACTGGCTACACTACCCTTGCTAATGTTTGCTTTTCATTTAAACCAGTACTTGCATAGAATTAAAGAGGCTCAAACAAGAAGAAAACTGGAAAAATAAAAAGAGAGTTGGAAGAGCAGAATAAACCAATTTAGAAACCTGTCTAACATTTACTACATGAAAGCTGCAGAGTATACTACTTTACTGCTCTTTGGAAGAAATTTCAGTCTTAGTAACTGTCTGCAGAGTTACAGTAACCTCTGTAAGCATCCATCTACTTGGCTTCTAACAAGTTACTGTTTAACCTTCAGAATTTATTTTTTTTAATAAAACTAAAAACTATGACCGAAAACTAAAACAAAAAGAACTTTGAGTGATACAACCTTGTAAATTTAATTCCTCCTTTAAACTTAATTTTTTGGTCTCACTTCAACTGTTTAGGGCTGTTCCTCTCCTTTGGGTGTGCCATATATGAAGCCTGCTTGAA
The DNA here is from genome assembly GCF_003031625.1 of Empidonax traillii. Lineage (NCBI taxonomy): Eukaryota > Metazoa > Chordata > Aves > Passeriformes > Tyrannidae > Empidonax > Empidonax traillii. The sequence goes on from NW_020955330.1 coordinate 131,118, forward strand.
AACAATCTTTCTGTTCCTCAACATGTTAAGTCCTAATTAGAAGCAACAGTTCACTATAGTATCACTTTTTTACACATCTGGCAATCAGTACAGACAGCAAAAAGAAAGGACCAAGAGTTTGCTTTGAACAGCAACCACTAATGAAAGAGAAATGAAGGAGAGACTGTGCTTGCATTGAGATGCACAGACCACTGCTAAGCAACATAACTAAAAATTAGTTCGAACTGTAGGTAATCCTTGAAAATACTGAAGTCTAACAAAGTAAGTGGAGAAGATCTGTATGTAATAGGCATAAATGTCAGTCATACAATTCAAAACAAATTTGGAAAGTTTAAAGGTTATCAGTGACAAAGTTGAAATAGTAGAGTGAACTTCATTTTAGCATATGTTTATATAAGTGTGAAGATAGTATTAGTATACAATTTCTATTATAAGAACTCAATGATTAGTTGTAACAATGAGTGAATAATTCGATAGCTAATGCTATGATAAGTTATAATCATGATCTTACACAGCAAAAATCAAGGCTAGAAATCTAGTACTTTTTTACACAACTTGTTCCAGTGCAGCAAACAGTGCTCACAAATTCAGTAACTAATTCAAGGACAGTCCTGGCATGTTATCAGCATAGTTGAGCAAATAACTCTGAGGACAATTCTTGACTGCATAAATGGATCCAGTAGAAAGATACATAAAATCATCATCAAATCATGATTATACAAAATGGAAAAGTGAAATTTGAGAATGGTATGCAGAAAATAATTCAATATTTGTATGCACGGTCCCTCTGGCACATTTGCTCATTCATACTTGTTCATATTAACAGTAAAGCAATGTTACAAGAACCAGAAGATCATTCTTCATTATGTGAAATTTATATCACTTCTGAAAGCATTGTAATTGAGTTTGCAAAGTAACAGATTTCCATACATTTTAGTTATCAGACAATAAAACATTTAAATCCAAAACCTATTTGTATATTCTACAACTTAAAAGGAAAAGAGAGGCAAAATGCATCAAATTTATCCCATTCAGTTATACATTGGGCTTTGGTTACTAGGCAACAAGAACTGTGACAACATCTAGTTACTTTCATTTGTACCTATAGAACTGTTGGACTGAAAGCCATAACAACCTGTGTTCAAAAATACAGCTCCATCACAGATAGATGCATTCTGCTGAAGGCAGGGACAGAACTAGAGAGGAAAAAACTACTAAAGCAACCCAAACTCCTCTCAAATCCATAAAAAAAACCCCCAACCAACCAACAAAAGAAAACCCCCACAAACAAACAAACAAACAACCCTACATTAAAACCGCAGTGCAGATTAGGTTGGCTATAGCTTAGATTTACTTCCAAAAATAGCCAGTAGAGGGTATCGTAACTTTCCTTAAAAGATCAGAACTCCTTGAATATAGCTTTGTACTGAAAGAAATGCAGGGGTGAAAAAAAAAATCTTCAATTGCTTATTCTATGAAAATGTATCCTCATCACAGCATTTGTTGTTTTTATAACCAAATAAACTGAATAGATTATTATTACAGATGGCAAATAGGAAATTACGTATTCTCTTTTTCTGTGTCAAAACTGTGGTGATGAACGACTGCTAGATTTCTTAAAGCAGATGATTTAACCCCTACGAGCCTCTGAAGACTCTTCCCTGCTTATTTCCTCTGGTTCTCCTTCCTGCAGTGACAAACCTATTCCCAAAGTTGTGTGCACCCGCCCTGCCAAATACATCTTTTCAACCCCACTGAGACAAAAAGGACTGTAACCGGGTACAAGTATGTGTTTTAAAATCCACCTGCAAGGTCACATGCATAATCAGAAGGGACCCACTTAAGACTCTGTACTTGGGTCCCTGATTTCACCGGAGTAGATTCAAGCCCTTCACAATAACTCAATTCGATCATCAACCTGTATCTGAGGCTGCTTGCCCTCTCTTGTGGCCCTTCAGATACATGCCAGGAATGTCAGGGGCTCAGGGTACTGATGATGCCTGCATCTTTTCTCCCTCCCTTTTTTTTTTTTTTTCCTGACAGCAGTATGGCTCTGTTCATCCTTGTGCAACTGGGCATATTGGCTTTCATTAACTCAACACACATGTGCATTGCACTCCGAGGTGACAAGCAGCTGGTACAGGCAGTCAGCTCTCCAGGCACCTGTGTGCCGTCAGTTCACAGGGAACATGCTTACAACAGTCTCAGGGAGGTACAGCCTGTGTTGAATAAACCCCTACAATGGAAGAAGGCTCAGAGGAGATGGGCAAGGGTGATGAACTAAGGGAAGAAATGTAAGAATGAGCATCAAGTGGCATAAAGAAAGTAGAACATATCTCAAGGGGGACTGAGGGTAGCTTTTGCTTTAGATATATTGCTGTTCCAGTAAGTCATCAGGTTGTGTAAATAGCCTTCTCTAAAATAATTAGTAGCATTAATAGCATGTAAGGTCTTCCCCAGCTAGCCAGGCCAGCAGGAGAAGAAGTATATATGTGACATAGCTGAGTCTCACATAAAGTATAGAACTGAAAAACCAACACAAGATCTCAAGAGAGCAATGGGCTTGAGATGGCTTTAGCCCATGTATTCCTTCCTGGTCATATGGGAATGCCCACCATCCTGACAGTGGGCATACAGTGACCAGTAACGGCAATCACTACAGCATGCTGATTCAGATGTATATTTCAGTTGCTATATCATGCTTGTGTTGTGATTTCAGCATATTGCAGTATGTCTCTGCTAAATCAAAACATAACACTATGTTGTACCAAGTATCTTCAAAACAGTAAATTTGATATCAAACATCAAACCTTCCTCATGGACTATCTAGAAGAACTGGTCAGAGCAGGTGCTCTGGAGTGCCCCCATATTAGGCAAGGGTGTCCATCCTGCCTGAGGGCTGCTACCAGGGGTGCTGCCAGGCACCCCTTCACAGTACATTTGCTTCACAGAGGTCAGTGCTACGCTCCCTTCCCACACCCCCAGGATTGGTACCACTTTATGCAACACACAAGGTTTTAGCAACTGTCCCACTAGATGAGAATGGAGGAACAAGTCCAGTGAAAGGAACAATCAAGATGATCAGAGAGCTGGAACATGTGATATTACAAGGAGAGGCTACAGAAACTGAGTTTGTTCAGCCATAAAAGAAAAGAAAGGGGAGATCTTATTACAGCCCACAGCCATCTAATGTGAGGGTAGAGAAGAGTGAGCCAGACAGCTCTTTAAGATGCACAGCAATTGGACAAGAGGCAAATAGGAACACAGGAAAATCTGATCAGAAAAGAAGGAGTCAGGTTGCTTTTTTATTACTTTATGTTGTGTTTTGTTGGATATTTTTTAAACGATGGGGCTCCTTAAGCCCTGGAACAGGTTGCCCCAAGCAGCTGCAGAATCTCTACATCTGGGAGATAGTAAAAATTCATTGAACAGGTCCATCAACCTGCTTTAAACTGGACCTGCTTTTAAAAAGCTCAATGCAAAGCAAAATTTAAATTGATTAAAGCTTTCTGCTGCTGAATTAAAACAATTTGATCCAGTAATTTTATATCAATACATGCTATCCTCTTTGCACTCTTTTTGTACTGACAGATTCTACTAGAGAGAACATATTGTGCTATCTGACATATGAAAATGCTTAGGGTAATATTTTCATCTCTACTGGTTTTAAATTTCTTGGAATTTCTTTAAAATTTCCCTCAGAAATTCTTGTTCAAATTCAAATTGAGACTCACTAAAACCACATGCATATGCGTATCAGTATAATGCCAAAATGAAAATAATGAAAGATCATATTGCAGGTTTTGAAAACAAGATCCCACAACATAAACAAAACCAAAATTTCTCAGAACATTTAAGTACTTTGCAAGCAAAGAAGCCAATAAAAATCAAAGCAGTGTATGCCAAGAGAACTGAATAATGTGCTGCCTAAAATAGAAAAATTCCATTCTTTCCTGCATGGGAAGGAAAAAAACCATATCTGTGACACTAGAAAAGACACTAACCTAGGAAAGCAGATGCGTAAGAATCCGAATACGCTACAACACAACATAGAAGCATACAGAAGAGCAAGTTACATCCTTGCTAATCACAAATATTGCATATTTTCAGTTACTACATGAAAATGAAATAAATCCTAGAGAACAGAAGTTATGTTGACGCCTGTAATAAAAAAATTCTTGAGAAAATACAGTGAGGTTGAGCATCTATTTCTAAGTAATCATTTCAACAAAATAAACTCCTTCACTTCCTGTTTATAATATCACGGGGTAAGGAAAAAGGAAATGAACATCATAGTTAAAGATAATCCAAAATTTTTTTTTTTATTCTCATCTACATGCATCTGTGCTGTAATTAAAACTGTGGTTTGTAACTGAAGTGTAGTTAAATTCTAGTGAAATCATTCAGCACTGCATTGAAATTATGCTATTTGGGAGTATGCATACAAAACCACTAAAATAGATACAAATACTTTAAGGCATCTGTGGAATAAAATGTAGAAGTTCCAATTTCGGAAAATTCAACCCTGCTAGGATTTCTGTACGAACAACATGTGCATGTTAAGCACACTGTTCCATTGTTAAAATACCAAAGTAAGAGGGTGCATTGGATTTAAAGATGGGCATGAGATGCAAGTTTAGAACATGATATCACGTATCTTATACATTACACCTTGACTTTATAGGCTATTGCACAATGAAGACATGGATGTATAAATTTATCCTTTAGCTTAATGAGCCCCATGCAATTAAAAATCAGGTGCAAGTGGAAGTTTTATAGTATAACACGAAGGAATCAGAATACTAATAAGTAATAGTCCTTTTCCTTCACATTTCCTTCATACTTGGCACAAACTGGCAGAGCACTATTTCAGTAGAAGCTAATAATCATGAAAATGTAGTATTTTAAATGATTGACACAATCTACAAAATACTAATACTCCCAACTTGGAAATCGGTGTGACAGATTAAAATGGAGTGTAAGGAAAAAGTAACTGGTTTACATACCTGCTGTTTAACGTGCATCACAATCTGTACTTAGAGTTCACTTCAGTTAGTGACATGATATTGATAGGAAGTAACCAATTTGCTCAGAAATCGGGTTTTGAAGGGAAACCACTTTAGAAGATTAGTCTGAATGTACTACTAATTATTAATTAAAACATCTGTTGTAGAGGTGGGTGTTCTGTTGTTTTTTTGGGGTTTTATGAAGGAGGTGAGTGTGGAAGTTTTGAGAGGGATTTGGGATGCAGTTAGGGGTTGCTGAAGTGCAGAAACAAGATTCATAAAGCAAATTAAGTAACAGAAGAGTCACTTTAATCAAGTAATACATTATAATGAGGGATGTCCATCTGGTCTACAAGGGAGAAACATGCAGTCTTGCTTGGCTTGAGGGTTCTCCTACATCTTCTCTACCACAACCATGCCCTAACCACTGTGCACTTTGGCATAAGCTTCCATACAAGAGAGACAGACTGATTTGCTCGTCTGAAGGTTATTTTTGTTAACAGTCATGAGCTTAGCCTTTCATATCCTCTTCTTCTGTTCAAAGACACAGGAAATAGAAATTAAACATTCTCTCACTTGAAGTAAAACATTCTCAAAACTAAAATAATTTCAGTTAGAATTTTAGGTTTTTCTTTCAGTGAAAAAAATGTAGACATTTTGACTTTATAGGAATAGGGGTTTTGATTTGAAGTTTGGTCACTGAATTCAAGTATATGTATAGTAAGTAATCTAAAATGAAAGCTCAGAATCCTTCATCATACTGTAATTAATTCAATGTTTAAAAGATTATACCGCTGCACTAAAAAAAACTTCATATTTTCTTAGGGACAGGATAATTTAAAATGAGACCAACTAGAGTCTGAACAAAGCCACTTGCTACTGATACCACGTCATTCAGGAACTGGACAATTTGTTCTTTAATTACGGGATCTGAGACGCCAGCCAAATATTATACAAAGCTACCCCGCAAAAGGATTAGAAGCAGCTGAAAAAATTAGGTAGGCAGGATAACATAACTCACACTACATGGTCTTCTTTCTTTATGTAAAGGCTGACCCACATAAAGAATCACTGCATCAGCTGACGCTTTTAGCCCCTGTGCTTCAGCTACAGGGTTTAACTCTAACATCTCACATCTCCAGTAACCAGACCACCCTCAGTCTCAGACCCCAATAGCAGACTCACTAAATTTGCGTCTACCAAAGATTACCATGACCAAAACATTTTTAAAAGCTTGTCTAAAACTGAAGATGTCAAAGGCTAACACATGACTAAAAATGTTCATTTGCTGTTTCCTAAAGTATACAAGACAACTTTGAAGAGGCTGGGAGTGGAGGGAGGTAGGGGCACTGAAGAAGGAATTTTTTGTTGGTTTGTTGAAGTTTTTTGTACATTACAGACTGACTTGTAACAAAAAAGGTTTATTCTCCTAGCACAAGTGTGTGTTTTCTGGCAATCTAAAAGAGAGAGCGTGAAACACCATTTGCAAAACCCTAAAGTCTGTGCTGGAAACAAACAGCAGCATAACTGCGACAGTAGATTATGAACCTCTGTTTTTTCTATTATTCCATTCTCTGGTATAGAAGATGCATCCATGCTACCAAGTTTTATAGTAATACAAAACCAAAAACTGAAGACAACAAAAATAGCATGAAGTAGAAATGGTTTCTGTACACAGTGCTTATCTTCAATACAAAAATTCTGTCAAGATTAAAATCTAATATGCAATAAATGGCCCTTCAGTGGACTCAAAACACATTTGATTACTTCAAGCTTTTAACACTCTATGTTATGTTTTTGTAGCTTAATAATATAATCTTTTACTTAACATTTATTTTCCTACAACAGACCATAATTATATTCTCCTAGAAATATCCCAGAGCACTTCCTCAGAAAATAAAGGCTTCATGACAAATTTCATAACCACTGTAACCTGGATGCTGTGCTTATAAAATTCAAGTATGTAAGGACAAATGTCCCCAAGCAAATGGCATCTTGAGCCTCCCATTTGATTTTTTTTTTTTTTCAGATGGAGGTTTAATGCATATATTGCATGATTTAAAGCACGATCAGCATCTGGAAAACAGAAATGTTTTCAAGAAAGCCTTTATTCAGCTTCCAAAATTTAATCTTATGTGTAGCAGTGTGCTGCTGAACCTACTCTAAGTGACTTAATTTACTCATAATAAGCACCTTGAATTTTACAGGGAAGTGGATGGGAACACATGCATTCATTTGAGCAAATGACCTATGCACTTCTGGTTTGCAGGGGCTGCCTTTCAGGTTTTGCCACAGGTAGCTTCATTGTCATACAAATAGATACATGGATGCTCACAGTAAAGGTCACAGTTGAGACAAAAGTAGCTACTTTCATCCACTCTAACACAGCCTAGCAGCACGATGATTTTAAAGATCACAGACTTAAAAAGTTGCACAAGATGTTCAGTCTGAGAAGGCAGTTCACATGCAGAAGTTATTATTCATTAATGTCTAGTTAAAGGGCAACCACATCCTAGAAAGGCAAGATGAAGGCACCAGGTTTTAGAACTGGAAGACTTGCAATCTCGGGCCTGATTACTTCTGACCTACACAATGGTCATCACATCTGTTACCTTTTTTTAATTTTTTTTTACTTTATTTAAATAATAGAATGGCCTGGGTTGAAAGGGATCTTAAAGATGACATAGTTTCAACCCCCCTGCCATGTGCAGGGGCACCTTCCACTAGACCAGGTTACTCAGAGCTCCATCAAACCTGGCCTTGAATACTTCTAGGCATGGGGCAGCCACAACTTCACTGGGCATAGTCTTTTGTAAACTCTTTTAGACTACATCATAGTTGTAGCTTGTTGCTGTAATACCTTTCATAATGTAATACCAATCCCAGCTGGGGTATAAAACAAAGAGTTAAAAGCATTTTCCAGGCTTGTCTAGAACTTCATAGTTTTTCAGCTAAGTGTTCAAATAATGGGTAAAATCCATGTCTTCTAAAACAAAAAGCAAACACATGCTTCCATAGTCAACTACATGAAAAAAATTATCTCAGTTTCCTTTTGAATGCTTTCATTTGCATGTTCTCCCACTCTATTTTTAGAAGGCAAACATCCTTCTGGTGTAGAAGCTGAACACTTAGAGACAGTTACAAGACCAACCTTAAGTCAGAGTAATAATGAAATTACAGGGATAACTACATATTAGACCAAAGCAATAGCCTATATACCCCAGGCAGTCTAGGAACATCCATCTTCATCCACTATCAATGCATGAAACTCCACAGTCTGAAGCAAACTAGCCATAACAAAGAATGTTTCCTTGCAAAGCAAGGAATAGCTTGCTCTTGAAGCACAAGGATACACTTTACCTTTTAGAACAGCATTTCTAGTTAGTTAAAACCAAACTTCACTTGAGAAAAATTAGCAGTGTCTAGTGCTTTGTAAGTAAATAAACATCAGGGCTGCAAAAGAACTAAGCCTGGTCTTTCAGGTTTGGAAGGGGATAGTAAAAGGTCGTGGTGGTGGCTACGGTTTTGGCTGATGCATCAGGGATGCAGGCTTCCTTTAAGAGTAGGATGGAGTTAGAAGATAAAGAGGATGAAACAGCAAAACTTTTGCCTTTCTTTGAACTGTTTTTGTCTAGCTCTGCTGCAACCAGCTAAGGATCTCCTCCCCAGTCTGAGCCATGCTGGAAGCAAGTTTGGCCACTGGCTCAAGGCAGAATCTGTTCTATCCTTCACCCTTCCCCAGTATGTAGTTAAACCCAGTATTTAGTGACATGAAACTTCACAGCACTACTGTGCTTCATCAGCACCATCCTTTCCTCTGTCTTCTCCTCTAACGAGAAGAAGGGGAAAAGGAAACCTGGGATGGAGGAAACTAGAACAGGCGAGCCTAACCCAGATCTCGGCCTTGTATGTTCTCACCTTATTAGGAAGGTAAACCTTAAGGGGTGAAAATACCTGCTTTGAAACAGTCTATCTAATGGTAACACAAGGTTCACAGGTAATCATTTCCAAACCAACCAGCACAGCTAGAAAGCAGCACTGCTCCCCTTGTGCATCCTAGGATGCTTCATGCATTTTGCAGCAATCCACATTAAATGTAGTAACAACAATACCTACTCACACGTGGTTTTTTGCACACTTCTCTCCTAAAAAAAGCTTACTATGTTTCAGCATAAGTAATTCACCCTTTTACCCTTAAAAAGTGTACGTGGAGTCTTTGAAACAAGTAAGACATTGGAAGAAAAATAGAGTGTTTTTAGTCAACTCACAGCCAGTCTAGAAAAGGCCTGAATTCTCTCCCTCTCTCAAACAATAGCTTCCCTATGCCTTTACTAGCTTTAAGCCTTTCCCCAAAGCATGCTATTCTTGTCATATTTTAGACCATCCAGCAGTGTTACAGGTGATAACACAGATTTATACAATGAAATATAGATGCTGCTGTGCCATTTTTAATGTTCCTTTTGAAAGACTATTTCACAATAAGCAGAAGTTTTTCTAAGGTAACTACAGTATGTTATTCTATTCTAGGAAAAGCTGTTAATGTAAAACATAGCAATACGTAGGAGTAATTCAAATTTTTCTTTTCATGCATTACTTTACACTTTCCAACATTAAATTTGGTCTGTGATCATTCTAGCCTGACATCTAGCTTAGCTAGAAAGCAGTGAAACTTTCTATTTTTGTCTGATCTTGAAGAAAATCCTTAAACCAGTTCATCACCTAAATCTTTTGCTACCTACTTTTCAAAACTAAAGAAAATATGTCCTCTGAAAGCCTGCGACACATTACAACCACTCTGATACAGTAAAAACCAACTATTTATTCCTATTTGTTCTTGTGCTCCCTAGGGATTTTTGATCTAATTATTGCTCATCATGTGACAATTTAGGAGGGACTATAACTAACTTGACTTTCAAAAGCCTTTGATATGGTTATTTCTGGACCACTCAAAGAATTACAGGAGGTTTTTAGGAGCTATACATAACTTATAAATAGAATCCTGAAACATACTGAAAGTTTGAACTTTCCTTATTTCACCTGCCACAAACAAAAACCAAATCCTTGATAGTCTCTATAATGCTCCAGATCACTCATGGCATTGTAACGATTTACTAAAACGTGAACTGAAATTTCAAGGAACAGCCAGATAGGGAATATAACATTTTCATAGTCTTAGCCACCTCACTTTAAAAGTTACTTTTTTGGGGTTTATGCAAGGATTATTTTTACAAATATATCTTTAAAATCCTATTTGGCCTAGTGATTGGACGTTTTCATTAATTTGCTTTTGTACTTCATCTTTTGACCCCTTCTCTAAGCCTGTCCTTGATCTGCAGGGGGATGCACCTTGCGCAGTCCACTGGCATAACTGGGACTTTCTACCTTTAATTAGTTTTTGGCACCTTGCTCATGCGTGGCTCTGACAGCCTACATACTCTCCTAAACCACACATTAAAGAAAGAATATGCAGGAAACGAACAGATGTTATATTTAGAGCTGCAGTGCTGAGTAAAAGTGTTTTATTCTTTTTATCATTTAAATTAAACATGCCTGTTTAAATCCCTTGGTGACTTCCCATTCACCTCCTACAGTAATCAGAATCACATGCTTCTGAAGTGCAGGATTAAGATCAGTATCTCCTCTGTAATGTATTCTTGCCTCAACCCCACTTCTCCCTCACCCCATCACCTCCTCCAAGAGTTTCTGATTCATTCCTTGGCTCTTGCTTAGACCATGCTGACAAAGCCAAGCTACAAGCCTCTTCACCGCCTTTGCCCAAAGTCTCTCTTCCAAATAAGCAGAAAACAAGTGGGTTTTAAGCCCCAATGCCCGCCCCCTCACCCCCCCCCCCCAAAAAAAAAACCCAAAAAAACAACACCCAAACATCTTCTGAAGCTACAAAGATTTTGGGACAGGGAAAATCTGTGATTCAGTCTGTAAGACCTCAGCCTCTCTCCAGAAGAAGTACAAGACTCTCTGCCTCCCACAGACACTGGCACTTTACAGCCTCAGGACAATTTTAATTCATTCCCCATATCTTTTGATCCACATTTTAGATTAATCTTTATCTCTTGTGCTCATTCTCAGTTCTGTTTTTCCGTTAAGTATTTCTCTCTAGCACCTACAAGCTGGTGTACAACAGCTCAAACATCCATTCAGGTATCTTTTCATTCTCACAAGGTTCATATCCTTCTGCCTACTCAATTTTCTTATTCAGCAAAGCCACTGCAAAAAAAAAAAAAAAATCATTGGCTGGAAAATGCCAGCAAAATGTGGTATTATTTGGAGGACAGAGAGAGAGAAAGCAGCAAGGTATCTGCAGAAGGGAAGAAAATAAATGCAGAACAACCACCCTCGGCAGTGCTACAGGCTGGGGTGGAGATCAGCCAGGTAGAAGGGGACCTAGGAGTTTGGATTGACAGGAAGCTGAACATGAGCCAGCAGTGTGCCCAGGTGGCCAAGAAGGCCAATGGCATCCTGGCCTGCATCAGGAACAGTGTGGCCAGCAGGAGCAGGGAAGTGATTCTTCCCCTGTACTCAGGGCTGGTGAGGCCACACCTTGAGTATTGTGTTCAGCTCTGGGCCCCTCAGTTCAGGAAGGATATTGAGGTGCTGGAGCGGGTCCAGAGAAGAGCAATGAGGCTGGTGAAGGGACTTGAGCACAAGTCCTATGAGGAGAGGCTGAGGGAGCTGGGGTTGTTTAGTCTGGAGAAGAGAAGGCTCAGGGGAGACCTCATCACTCTACAACTACCTGAGAGGAGGGTGTAGCCAGGTGGAGGTTGGTCTCTTCTCCCAGGCAGCTATTAGTAAGACAAGAGGACATGGTCTCAAGCTTTATCAGGGGAGGTTTAGGTTGGATATTAGGAAGAAATTCTTTACAGAGAGGGTAATCAGGCATTGGAATGGGCTGCCCAGGGAGGTGGTGGATTCTCCATCCCTGGAGGTACTTAAGAAGAGACTGGATGTGGCATTTAGTGCCATAGTCTAGTAACATCATGTGGTGATAGTGGATCAAGGATTGGACTTGATGATCTCAGAGGTCCTTTCCAACCCATCTTATTCTATGATTCTATAAAAATGTGAATACCTCAGGAGAGACTATTTGTAGTATCTGTGCAACATCTGATTCTTCTGGTTCTGATGGTCCTGCCACTGCATTCCTCTCTGTCTTAATCACAGCTACAGCCGTACAGAAACAGTAGTTGGTTTCTGTACAAACTTCTTTTGCTACCTACTCATGAACTTCACCACACCATCTACAACCCAGGGGAAGAAACAGTAAATTTATCCTTAAGTGCCGTAGCATGAATCGTATTTATTCAGCTTGTCTTAACAATACAAAAGAAGGTGTTGAACAGACATGTCCAAGAGACTCTTTAGGAAGATGGCCCAGCTCCAGACAGAATCGAGATGTGAGGCAAGTGTTTCTGCCTGCACTACTCTGTGGGGCTGACAGCGTGTACATGCACTGTACGCATGTGATCGTGTGTGTACCTACTGGGAAGAATGGTCAGCCTCACTGCCAAGCTGGAGCTTGGAGACAGGGAGCTGCAGCCACCCAGTTGTTATCAGGCTACCAGATTCAGCAACCTTTAACACTTTTCTCATGTTAGGCACACAGTGTGATTTTGTTCTGCCACATGCCCCCAAGCAGGCCAGATCAGAAAAGGAATCCTTTAAGAGAGCGTCAAACAGCTATCAGGTAAGTGTGAGGCTTTGGAATACACCTTTCATAAAAACCCCAGTTTCTCAGTCAAAAACAAACATAGAAAGAGGAGTGACAATATAGCTACCATATCTATACTGCAGTGCACATAATAATCACAGAACATTCTGAGATGGAAGGGACCCACAAGAATCATCAAGTCCAACTCTTAAATGAATGGCACATAGAGCAGATTGAACCTGTGACCTTGGCATTATTGCAACCAAGTTCTAACCAACTGAGCTAATCTCAGGGTCATAATGTACCCCCAGAAAAATGCAGGTTTACTTTGCACATAGCTAATAGCTAAAGTTAAAAAGGATATGAAAAAAATAGAGAAAAATACATTTTTAGTGGATCTAAAAATGGGCAGAGAGCAAAATATTAAGTTTCTCTGCAGAGTTGTTTGCTTAGTATTTTGGTCAGCAGCTCTTTCATGTGAAGCTCACTCATTTAAAGTGCAAATTAACAAAGCTTGTATTTGTAATAAAATATGTTGTAAACTATAAAATATCTGTAAAGAAATCTCCCTCCTCTTTTCCCTTCCCTCCTACACTCACTCTCCTGACAGGCAGGCATATATAAGCAAATGAAGAATGCATACTAGGATTATTTCACTGGAAAAATGAGATCATTTACTGTTGCCTGACATGTCCTACAATGTATATAAATTCAAGAAGTGTGCCAGTGTCTCTCCTCAAGCTACACCTCATATTAGTTGTGCCCTCACATTATTAAAATCCTCAAAGCTGTTGTCATAAATACAAGAAATAGGTCAAAAGGATGTAACCAGATGGTTGCTTGAAGCCTAAAGGATAAAATACATACAATAGCAAAACACAGTCGTACTCCTTCAACACACAATCAAAGAGTATATTATAAGGTCGTTTAGTCCAACATTAAATTCTGGCCCAGAAAGATTTAAACATGTTTCTATGAATAGGGTTTGTAAGGAAACTCATGTCAGCTTGTATTTAAGTACCTCTCTGCAGTGTCAGCAAGCCCCTAATATTATTAGAACTGTTCTGGCATAAAAGAATAACAGTGAAAGTTTGGATTACCATGTAAAAAGTGATTTAAACACATATCTGAATTTTAAAAAAACCAAAACAGTTAATCCTGTTTTAATCATGAAGTCATTAGGATGAGCCAGTTTTATAAAACATTTCAACCCGAATGATTCTGAATACAAGGTTTTGCAAGAGCTTTCATAATTTAGTAGCTATGCCACAGCAGTCATGATGGAGATGAGCAGAAATACCAAAAGCTTGTTTATTTTTGAAGGTCTGTAAGATGATCCAATAAAGAACTCCATCTTCTCCTAAAGCTTTAATAATATCTGTGCCAATGAAATAAGATCAGTGACCACCAATAACTGCTGACACTCAATAGCTTTGTTACATAAAACATTTTTTGTAAAGAAAAACTTTCAAGAATTAGTGCAGTCGCCTGAAACATATTAACAAAGAAAAAAGTCAGTTTATGGATAGAAGGTTTTAGGATTTCATGAAGGCCAAGTAAAAAGTGATAGTAAGCTGAAATATGGTAGTGGAAATATGGCAGTTTCAAGATTAATTTGAGTCTAGAAACAGCCACTAGTGGAGGATATGGAAGACCATGACAAATATTTTAATTCTCTCAGAAACAAGCAGGATTGTAATCTGTCACCTCAGGATTCAATAATTAGCACCATATTCATCCTATATTGAAGGCAGGAAGCCAAATCTGTCCAAACTGTTAAGCTTACAGGAGATTATTTGAGAATCATAATTCAGTACCATCTCAGAAAAACAGAACTATATGAACAGCTTAAAAGATAGCTCTACAGTTTTAATGAAGATTTGGCCTAACTGTCTAAAAAAAAATATGTGCTGTACCATGATACTTTGTTGAGAGTTTTTGGAGCATTAAATTTAAGTCACAGGAAACAGAAATTGACAGATTTCAGCTCTAAAGATGCCATCAATGATATTTTCAAACTTTATATTAAAGTCAGAGCTATTTTCACTTTTTAAAAATCTACTGCAGCTATTGACAGGGAAATCAATGCAATATTGCTCCATGTTTTTTCAGGAACAGTAAGGAAAACAACTTAAACTCGTTCACTCCAAAAAAATTATCTCTAGAAAGATAAAAACTAAAAAAAAACCCAAAATAAGTATCACCGTTATCTTCAACGGTGTTGGTATGGTTTGACCTAACTTCATTCTTCTTTAGGAGCAGAGTTGAGCAATAAATCAGCTCAGAAGAGGAGTCACACGGCCCAATATTCTATCTCTAGCACCTAACGCATAAGCAGCCATGTACTGCAGGAAAGACTTTGGAAGCTTAAACAAGATGAAGTGACTGTCTAGGTACTGGAAGATGCAAGAGGAAAGCTGTACAGAGAAGCAGGGGGAGGGGGGACAGGACAGGGGGATGGTATACAAAGATGACAACACACTGGCTTAAAATATAGCTCTAGGAACTCAAAATTGTATTCAATTAATAAATAATACAGTGATGATTTTTAATGTTGTCACAAGACAACTGAGGTTAGCAAACAGAGGCAAATGCAAGTAAACAAAAGGCCTTTATCAACAACCAGTCAGCAACCTTCAGAGATGCCAACATTAATCTCTGGTACAGCAGTAATAGTTTTATTAAGTTACTTGCATCTGCTAGAAGACTGTGATTGCTTCTACCTAGAAAAATTGCTATCGTGACCCATGCTATCATCACCAAACTGCAGCGTCTAGGACACCACAATCTATTTGAAAACTTTGCAGCAATTGCTGTTAACTCAGAATAAACTCTTCCTAAGGACCCCTGCATTTCAGTAAAGTGCATGACTGGGGAGGTAATGGACCTGTATTAATTATCTGTTGGTCTTTTGGTGACGTGCAAGGTGTTAATCATGACCAACAGGGTTGCAATTGCCTAGATCCAGCCTACCTAGCACTCACTCTTCTCAAGATACACTTTCATTTAAGCTGTTTCACTTTCCCTGATTATCAAAAAGTACTTAAAGAAGAGAGGGTAGACGCACATCTGTAAATACATCAAGATCAAACTTACTCCCTTCCTGCCCGTTTTAGGTTTCTAAGTGAGGCATTTTTTCCAGACATGTCCTTCATAGTCTTTCTCTGAAGGAGAACAGCCAATTCTTATAGAAGCAATTTTAGCAATACCTTCTCTCAAAGCAGCTTTATATCTAAAATATATATAATGTTATATTTGAAACAGGACCTACTGTATTATAAGATTCAGTGAAATCTTCACAGCATTCAGTTCAGTTGAATAAATATTTCTTTTATCTCTCCCACCCACTTACACAGCAGCAGGCACACTGCCAGGACACAGAATGCACGTCTCTGTTCAAGCACTGAATTCAACTCTCTCCTCTTACAAAGCCCAATCACATATTTGTAAAGGACAGTCAGCATTTGATTCTAGAAGGGAAAAAAATCTACCCCAATTAAAACAGAAAATTTCCTATATTCATAAAGAAAATGGGATATAACCCTTTGAAAGGGGAGGGACATCTTTTGATAAAATAATAAGGGGGGAAAAGAAGTGTTCAGAAATATACTTTATTTGCAGGCCTTACAAACTCTTGAAAAACATGCCAAGTTAGGTATCAAAACTGAAACTAGTTTCAAAAAACATGCTTTATCCTCTGTGCACATCACTATGTTGCTAAGTCACATAAAGATTATTAGTTTAGTCACCAGCTCATATACATAAAATATTTGCTTTCAAGGATAAAGCTTGACAAGCATCACAATATTCCTAGGAGTATTTTGACTCTCAGCTCAGATACAAAGATAGTATGGCTCTGAAGATTAATATACATTAATTACATTCCAATGATTTGATTTTGTAAGTGCTCAAAGATTTTGGTAAATACTAAGTAATGAGATCAGACTTATAAACTGGCTTGTACTTGGTCATTTCATATTTTGTTCAAGCTAAGAGCACATAAAACTAGCTGCTGTTTTCAGCTGATATGTAATAGTAAGTTGTTACACTGGTAATTCCATCGTGATCCTGAAACCCCTTTTTAATTAAACTCCTGTAAACTGGTATACCTGTCCCTAAATGGAAAGGGTACCAAAGGAGAGAATCTGAGATGATCATGAGACACAGGCACAAGGAAAAAAAAAATTCCTTTACCAAATCTCACATTCTGGTAATACAAATTTCAGAACCAACTGGTAGCCCCTAGTCATTTCACATGTCCAACCCACATAAAACTGCACATGGTGCATCATAGGCAGACCACTTCTAAGTACAACACAACAATTTTTTCTGAATATTTTTATCTAGTTTATCCAAGTGCTCAGCAAAAGAACAAATAAGCAATGTTAAATGCTGTCAAAAATAATATTTTTGCTTTGAAATTAGTATCTAGTAGGACTTCATCTTACTGATCATATTTTGTTTTACTACATTTTATTGGAACTAATATCTATCCTTCGTGGTTTGTTGGGTTTTTCGTCCTTCTCAACATATGCAAGCCTGGATTATTCATTATTTTGCATTCTATTCTGTGTAATGGTCTCTTTCAAACATTTTTAAAATTACTTGTGCACATCTTTCTCCTCCTCCCGAACCCTCCCACCTCTAAATCGGATATAATTTTATAAGATTTTCAGTAGGTCATTCCTTTCTGTAATTGGTGAATTTTAAAATATAATTGCGCAATTCTCCAAAATGAAAATAATTTCTTAGCAATTTTATTAAAATCAATTTTAGCATGTGTTTGTACTCTGGAAACAGGCTTGCAAAAATTGGCACCTCTGGTTTGAAACTGAATTCTTGCCCAATAAACTTACTGAAAGACTTTCTTTCTACTACATCCACTGCTTGCAGTTCTGGTTCATTAGAAGTATTATGCTAACAAGCTTAAATACTTACAACAACAATCACTCAAACTGGCATTTACCAAAAATGAAGAGGTACCACAGTTTCCTTCTCCCACTATATGATGACCAATTCCATGTTCTCATTCTTACTCTCTGTCAGTATAAATAGAAACTGACTGCTAGAGTAAATGTTATGTTACTGGAAAAGCAAACTCAATGACATAGAAACAAACACTATTTTTTACTCACAAGATAATAATTGCACTCTAGTCTGAATCAATAAGGCCTCAATGGACCAGTTTTGGCCATCGCATGTTAAAATGTAAATATAGGTGAAATGGAAAGAGTCTTGAAGAGAAAGAAGAATGGTAAAAGACTTAGAAACCATTGCCTCCAAAGAAAAGTCTATGATGTTTAGCCTAAGAAAAAAAATTAAATTACGTGAATGAAAACAGGATTTCAATACATAAGACTGTTACAGCAAAACTAGCAACAAGTTTCTTCACAAGACAACAGAAGGAAGTACCAGAAATTTGTCTAGTACAGATCGAGAAGATTTAAGTCAGATACTAACTTATGAACCATAAAAACTATTAAAGTAACTGGAACTAACCACATAAAGATTGTTATCAAGTTTTCACTATTAGATTAAATATGTTCTGCCAAGTCTGGATACATTCAGTCACTGTACATTCAGTCACTGTTTCACTCTACAGAGTTCAGTAGCAGTTATCTTTTATGCTATTCCCTGTAATCTCACATTCCTTCTTCCTTTGTGCTACTTTAACATACTTGGCCAACTTGGCCATGCCACAAACATAACTTAGAAGCTGACCATCTTAAAAAGAACAAACTTGTTTTCAAAAGCTATGGGACTTCTCTGGGATTAGGTGTGAAGAACCTGTTCATTTTCAACCCAGAGGAATTTTCAGGATTCAACAACCCTGCGAAGTTGATCAACCAGTAGACCCTAGAAGTGATGAGAAGCAGCAGGAATAGTCAAAGTCCATATTATCAAACATTGTACTATAGAATGACTACCTTAGCAAATAGCTGGGACAACATAAGGATCTTCTTTTTTGAGGATTTCTTGGGGAAATAAGCTGCTTTTTCGGACCTTTATTTGATAGCATCTCAAAAGACATGTGCTGTCAACTTTTATGCCCACATCCCATGATACCATACAAATACAAGTGTGTTTGTTGTACTTTCTATGGTAATTTGCATGAACAGTAAGAGTTACAAATTAAAATTCAGATATACTGTGTGTTCATAATATGCTTATTACTATGCTAGCATTGTTCTTGAATAATTTCAGAAAATGAACACAAAAAATGATACTTCCTAAAAAAGGACCCTGTTCAGGATTTTGGACTTTGTGTTGGTTGTATCTAACAAAATTCTTTAAAGGGAAAATACGCTAGGACGGAGTTATGTAAAAATACCATTTTTTGTGATTTTTCTCTTCTGCTCTCATACACGCATCTTTTTCAAAAGCAAGACAGCAGTAGGTCCAAAGTGAAGCTATGTGCAGTGTTTTCCCCAGGCAGCAGGGGAACATAGATGTATGTTCCCACACTTCAATATACTAACCGAAAGTATTGGGTGAACTCAACCAATACTGGTTGGGCCATTTTATAAAACAGATCCTTGAAGCAATCCAAGTTAAGAATAACTGAAAAAACCCCAAACCAAAACAAAAAAAAAACCCAAAGCAAAACAACAAAAAATCCCAAACAAACAAACAAAAAACCCCACATAGTGTGGGAGTGGAAGTACTGAGTGCTGTGTTGCTGGATGATTTTTTTTAAAGTTCAGTGATCTGTTTTATAAAGCAGTCCAGCAAATAGTTGTATCAGCACAATTAAAGGAACAGGGAACTGTAGCAGGGAATCAGAAAGGAACTCAATCAATTTTAACCCATGTTTATTCAAATCACATTCCTTTCACCCTGTATCAAGCTGACCTCTAAACCCCATAACAAATCCACAGCCCACAAACAACTGCAGGGATTTCTCCTCTGATATATTTGTGCTCAGTAGAGGCCCTAGGTATACAGCTGACTAAATACAGGCTGAAAGGCATACGTACAGTGTGGGAGAGTTACTCATGCATGAGCTTCTTATAGTAACTAACTCTCCCACATTGTGCATTGCATGTAGTTAATACCTATATGGATATCAAAAGAATTTGATGTGCAAGGGAGTTGATTTGCCTTTTGAAAACATTAACTTTGATGCTCCCTTCTTAAAATACGAAGAATGAGATATTGAATTAGGTCTGACATTTAATTTCATTCCTGGGGAAAAAAAAGAAACAAAAAGAAGAGCAGAGAGTTCAGAAAGCAGAAAAACGTGACATAGTATGTAAATACAGCAGAAACACTGGTATAGCATTATGCAAAGTGGGTGCCATTAGAGATGAATTATAAATTCCTCATTCTAAATGAAGAACAAATACTAAAAGAATGTACACATCCACATACCAGCTGCCTTACTGTTGGGGGCTGGGGGGAACTACTGAACCACGAACTGAAGGAAACAACAAATGTTTTTTTGTATCTAGCTAATGAAGTGAAAACAGCCAGTGATGAGGGCCTCCCGTGTTGATAGTTTATGCACTACATTTTCTCCTCAATCATTGATTTCACCTGTCTTTTCTATCCCTTCACCTGCCCAAAAACATGCACAAGTGAGAACAGGCTAGCGGGGAGAAAAACTGAACAGCTCTTACTCAGAAGCTGCAAAGGCACAGTAAGGAAGCAGTCTCCTGTCCACATCTAGATCAAGTAAGATCCTAATGAAAGAGGCTCATAGTTAACCTGCCCCTTGAGAAAGACCAGTGAACTTTGCTATACAGTTATGTATTCATTTATAATTAGTTTTCATAAATATACAATGTAGCTATTTTAATACCAAGGATTACAATTCTATATTGGAATTACCAATTTTACATTACTTAAACATGAAGTGTGCACATCCTCTTCAACATTGTGTCACATATTAGGAATTAGCTCAATACCTATTCTTACTATGTATAGCCTGAAGAGACAGAATAATACAATTGAAATCCCATGAAGGGTATCAGAATAAGAATCATAACTAGCTACCTAGAAGCTGAAGCTCCAGTTTAGCACATTAGTCCAAATATTAAAAATATTTGAGACAATATTATGTGACATCTCAGGTTTTCACGGTTCTGCATTCCTACAAGACACATTTTTGACCATTACTAAAACTTCACAACACCTTCTAGATAACAGACAGGAAACTGAAAGCTAGAATTAACCTCAAGAGCATGCAACACAGCTATAGAAAGAACATGGCATTAACTAAGGCCTGACAATCTGCACTAGGTTTCTAAGTTTCTTGTTTCTGCTGTACAAATAAATACTACATATATAGTAATAGTAATGCAAAAAGGAAGAAAGTGACAAAGTAAGAATAGCTTTGCATCAGTCATATTACAAATACATTCACTATCAACAGTAAAATGCAATGTAACTCTATTGCAATAAATCAAAATCCAACTTAAAAGTTTGACTGTCTTCTCAGTTCTCAAAGTCACCACAAACTTTTAACATCACTCACCAGGCCATATTATTTATATTAACATCCCCAACATCATCAGGTGTATCTTCAGATAGTACCTCAAGTAACCTGGAGCCATGAAAATTAAAGCCCTATCAGACTCAGGAGCTTTAAACACACCTATTTCTGGCCTTTAATGACTCCCGTATGAGGAAGAAACGTAACAGTGGCTTTTCCTCCCCATAAATATAGAAGAGTTAGCATTGCCAAGGATAATGCTGCTTCCTAGGAAGCACCTACAGCCAAAATACAGTAGGCTGCCTGTTAAGTCCACTTGGATGTTATGGATCAAATGTACAAGATTAAGGCCATTTAAGCCCTGTCAGCAAGATAGAATATTCTGTTTCAAGGATAAAAAGCCAGCACGATCAAGCAACAGCAGGTCTGTTAGAGAATATCTGACAGCTCTGGATTTTGCCCAAAGTCTTCTACAGCGATACAGAGATTTGTGCACCCATCAAATTGGTTAAGATACAACATAATTTCAGTCAGTTTCTTCATTATGTACATTCATCATCAGACCAGAAGCAAACAATTCCTTAAGAAGCAGGTTACAAGAAATCAATCGTGTAGAATTAAATTACTTACGGTATGACCTAAAAAAATAGAGGGTCTACTAGTAGGATATTTTGTTCCAAGTTGTCAATATTTCTCATTTCTAGCTCTTCAATCAAGCATAGCTAAAACTAGCAGTGTCCCCATTGGATTCAGCAGCCAATAAAAACCTATTAAAAAAACCCTATTAAAACCCATTAAAAGCCTAATGCCCAGTAAAAGCAATAATTTCAGAACACACAACTGCAACATAATTTTTCAATGCCAAATACAGCAACATGGTTTTGCACCGTGCAAAAGCAGTAAAATAACTGCTAATAAACCAGTAACTTGGCATTGGGAAAGAACAGAAAGAGGAGCAAAGGAACAAGAAGAAAAACATGAGAATTAAATATATCACCTGTTATGCAACTAGTTTTAAACTTTCCAAACATATATGCCAAATCTCAAAAGACAGTGGAAGGAAAATCTACTCTGTCCATCTTCAGGGTTTGTGGTTAGAAAACACCAAGGGCAGGAGGCTATGTTTTTAGGCTTCTGTGTATTTTATTCTAATTGAAGCTTCAGCTTAAGATACAGCCAATTGGAAAAACTGATTAGCTCTGTGTGGGATGGGCAGAACTATCATGCTATATATTGGTAGATTTAATTAAAAAAAAAAAAAAAAAGGCAGTAGCTAAAAATTTCTGCACAGTTGGATACTGGCAAGTTACAGAGACCGAACAGGAGAAAATACTTTATTCTGCAGGATAACAGAGAAAAAACCCAACCAAACAAACCAAAAAACCAAACAGAACAGCTTAATTGGAGAACATGGTTTCACATTTAGGCACGAATCTATTTTGTTTATGTAAATTGCACTTAAGTATCAGAGAGGGGGTGGTACAGAGGTGGCTGACAGCATTAATTTTAGGCAGAGTAAACCATCTATTTTATTGCATTACATAAGGTTTAGCTGCAAAGCCCGTTAAAGTCAACTGACTTTTCATTTAGTTGAATACTCTTTGAATTTGACCCAGAATTTAAACAGCGTGACTACTTGCTTTGTAAGCACAAGGTCTGAAAAAAATCCAGTTTGCAGATGAGATTCCCTATGTTGGAGTTGAACTACAATGGCAAAATAAATGACTCTGCATATTACATCTCTTTTCTTGTAAAAGACATTCTCACTCTTACCTGCACATTTTCTTCTGTAACTTGAATTTCAGCAGTGTAAATATAATCAATAAGCATCCTTAGAGTCCAGCCATCAACTTCCTTTATTCGAACTTTTTTTGCTCGGCTTTCACTCATCTCACCTACAAAAAGCAATTTATTGGTCAAGTAAATCAGATAGAAATACAGCACAGATGTAGAAGTTTAATAGCAGCAGAAATTTTGTGTATGATCAGTTGTGATGGTAGAACAACTTTAAAAATAATAATAATTCAATTTCTTTCCTTGCTTCCTGCAATGAGAAAGGAAGATTTTGTTGTTACTATCATGCAAATGCTACCTGGGTTAATACTTTTACTGCAGGTGACCTATTTTCTCCAATGTACAGTATCAGGAAAATACTGTTATCAGCCCTAAATAAAACTCTTCAAATGCATACAGAAACATTTTGCTGGCAAAGCAACCTGGTAAAATACTCTAGTTTTATTAACTTCTTAATTGAAGGAGAACACCAAACACAGTTTGGAGTAATTTTATTTAAATAAGAAAAATTATGTTCCCACAGAAGAATTAACATACACATTTCATTGCTTGCCTACTTATTATTCTCTTAGTAATTTCACATCTTTTAAAGATCTTTTACAGCTCTGATTTAACAGCTAAAACTCAAGCTAAGATAAAATGGTAAGTAAGGGAAAACTTGTTGGATGTCATTTTGTGGAGGCTGACATGTTGGCCATATGCCACAACTGATCTTCATAGAAAGACCTGCAAAATAGTTTTCACCTTCCAAAATATGATGTTTCTCAAAATGCAACATTTTCTCTATGTCTGAAATAACTGTTCAAGGATTATAACCTTCTTCATGATTTCCAACCACACATTTGGTCATCTGACCTTTAAACCATTCTGCACTGACTTGCACCAAGAAGCAAAACATGAACTACACCAGTTATGCTGGAAGATAGATAAACTTGGACTTTGGAAGAGTATATCCCAGTCTCTGAATACATTAGTTTCTTTTTCTTCTATGTTGGATATTATTTCTTTCCTTTAGGCATAGGCATCTAGAGATAATGATGTAATAAATTTAATGTATACAACAACCAAAGCAAACAGGACGGGGAAGTGAACAAGAGCATGCTAATCATTGCTGATATTTTCTTATTAAGTACATACATATTTTCATTGTTTGGTCTCTAGGGTTGGTGTCAAGCAATGCATGTCACCCAGTGCTTTCAGCAAAGGGGTCATCACTGAGAAATCTGTTACCATTATTCTTGCCTTTTTTTGAGCTGAAGGGTAAGGAATGGCTTTGTAAATCAACCCTTCAAGTGGCACAGAGTTCAGAAAATCATCTACGGCAACACGCTACTTTAATGACAACATAGGTTGCTAGCATTCTAGAAAGCACTGATGAAGGCTCACATAAAAACCAGCAAAATCCAGCCTCAACAGAAATTTCTCTTTTCACCTGCTCTTCTGAAACATTTCCCTACACCTTAACAGGTTCCCTGAAGAGCCCTGTATTCCAAGTTTCTACCTCTAGTTTGACACAGATTAAACCTCTTGATCTTCAGTGCATGTATGCTGCAAATTATTTATTATGCAAGCTTCTGTGGAGGTGGTCCTTTGGGAAAATTGTGTGTGTGGGAGAGCAGATTTTGATATTCTGCAAGCACATTAGGTTTGTTTTCAGATTTTGTGTCAAGTCTTTTAGATTCATGGATAGGCACCTTCTCTGTTTAACAACGGAGCCCAGAATATTAAAAAAAAAAAAAAAAAAAAAAAAAAAAAAAAAAAAAAAAAAAAAAAAAAAAAAAAAAAAAAAAAAAAAACCACGAAAAAACAACAACAAAAAAACCTACACACGAACAAGCAAATGAGAAAAACTCCCAATAGATAAGATAAATCCAAAAATACTTGCTCTCAGCTTTCACATTTAACAGACATACAGTCTTACTATAATGCTAGATCAAGCCATACTTTTTTTGATAGATCATATGCAGGAAAACATAGATGCACTCACTAGGCAGTCTCAGTCTGGAATTCAAGCTGCTGAAGAGCTCAGTTCATGACTACCATATCTCCACAGATTTCTTAGTGACAGGAAAGCACATCATGAACAGAAACGACAGCACTGAGCTAATCCAACCTCCCAAGAAGAAGCAGTAAAGCACCAGTTGAGTTGAAGATACTAAAGGGGTTAATTAAAAAACTTATATAGTTCCTCACAAAGTAATGCAAGGCAGGGTTTTGGGTGGTTTTTCTGTTTGGTTGTTTTATTAAACAAGAATTTTATAAATGGAGAATGGAAGGTAAGAGAGCATGTAATTCCCTAAGGATAACTGTCACTTAGGAAGAGAAAATTAAACTCAGGTCACTCTTGTCCCAACTCAGGCCCTACTACCATTGAAGAGACCCTTCTCTGATGTTTTATAATCCATTCCTCTAAACATTTAAGTATACTTAAATCATATTTCTAAATAATTTTAGATGTAAGAATCACTGTATAAGAAGAAAGAAATTTCCAGTAACATACTCCCAGCTGTTTAATCTTTCTTCCCCCTACCTCTCCACAGGATAACTGATTTTGTAATTTTGAAAGGCAGTACAGTAACCTTTTCTTTTTTTCTGGATATTCATTAGGGCTACCATTGCAAGTGCAAATGGAGGGGGGAAAAAAACAAACAACAAAAAATGAGCAGAGGGTTTGAACCCAGTTAACGCCACATCCTGTGCTGCACCAAAGTAGTTCTTAATGACTCGAAGAAAGATGGAAGCAACCTGCAAACATATGTCTAATTATAAGCTTCTAGTTTCTAGCTGAGAAGTAACCCTAAAGCATAAGAGTGCAACTTTTTCTACTGTCTTTTCAGTCACTGTTTTATTCTGGATGGAAGAAGACACTTTTCCATTTGGTTGTGGCTGGTTAAGGGATCAAACTTGCTTATTTGAACTTGCTGGATAAGAATACAAATCCACCTGAGAAGTGTGAATTGCAGGGTCCATGGAGATAATTATCATGAATTTCAGGATTTTTTGTGAGGGGAATGGCTGAAATGTACCAATACCACAGCTAGGCCTTTCTCTAAAGCAACATATAAGCATAGTATAAAATCCATTGCTAAATCTTGAAGCCACACCGGAATTTTATTTAAACTCCGAACAATTTGGTTCACCAACTACACAATCAGTGCCACAGATATATGTATTAAACACTTCACATCCATTACTCAGGTGAGCATTCCCACCTCCCACACCACTGGGGGGGGTCAAAGACCACCTACACTTAAAAACATAAAACAAGCAAAAAATGTTAAAAGGGACTGAAGCAAGGAAAGGAAAGATTTCAGCAATTCTGTCTGGAGAGCAGCCACAAATACTGCTGCACTGGCACCCTGAATAGGTAATAAAACTTTTTCACAGAAAGGGCAGGGAGGGCACGCAGAAATGTCTTAATCACAGAAAGGATAATAAAAAGCTGTACTCAGTGTAAGGAGTATTTTCAATGTAGTAGTCAACAATAGTTAATCTTCAATATAGAACTAATATAAGAAGCTTGCATTTCTCTGTTACTAAGGTGATAAAAAGGTACTGTAGAAGCATCTGTTTTCTTTCTAACTTTAAGAACAGTAGTAAAAATTAAGAAAGAATGTATCGGTCTCTACCACAAATTGAAACTTGAATACTACAGGAATAGATATTTAATTTTACATGCAACTTCAAAGTATTGCTGTAGAAGTGATTTCACTTCTATGTGGGAAAACATGGCTATGTCAAAATATTTGCATATAAGCTCAAGAATAATCAGCTGCTTCCCTAGAACACAACAGTATTTGAAATTTCATCAATCTTCCAGTCATATACAAATAAAGTTATTAAAATGCCATCTGCTTGCATACAGGCAGGCCAAGAGTCACATTTCTGCCTCCATCTGAGCTGGTGGTCAGAAGCAATGCATTGCAGAGCATTCTTTTAATTTCAGACAGTGAACTACAAAGCTGGCATGAGATTTGAGGAGGAACAGACAAAACCTCAGAAGTTAATTTTAACATGCATTTAGTAGCATTCTCACTTTGACACTGAATTTCACATTATTTCAATGTGATTTATAACCATTATGGAATTAAATCCACAGCACAGGAATTCAGCTGGAGGCTCCTGTGAATCTGAACCTATCTTAGCCTTGAAAGCCCTCAGCATCCCTGCTGTAGCAGTAACGCAGTAACATGGCCAGCGTGAAGCGAGCAGAGGCAGAATCAAGCATGCACAGAAAAGTTGTGGCAATGATGCAGAGTACATGTGTCATGGAGAATTACCCTAAAAATACTGAAACGTGCACTCCAGCTATAGGCTGCCAAAGCCACAGAAAGCTTTCATATCTACTAACAGCCTAGAGCACTCTGAGTTTGAAGAACGTAGCAGTAGTAGTTGTTAAAGGACATAATTTACTCCAACATTCACATTAAAGTTATTTTAACCTTCTTTTGGACAAGTGAGATTACTAGAGCCTTAGAGGGTATAACAACTCTACTATTCCCTGCTTACCTAACATCTAATTTTTTTTTAAATTAAGGAGACTTTTTAAAGCATTCATCATGCTAAGGAATAATGAGTTGCCAGTATGTCTTCAGACTGAAAAATTCCCTAAGAATCCCAAATGTTCCTACTGGCTTATCTAAAAATTAAAATAGATCCTAAAAAGCAAAAGTCATGTAATTTTCTGCTTTACACAGTTGGATTGGATTAGAACAAGTAAGTAAGTATTGAAACATTTGGTACCTGTAAACATGGCATGGAAGTAGGGGCTGCAGGCGGCTAACACAACTCTATGCGCTGCAATTTCCATGTCTTCAGCTACTATCGTCACATCACACAGCAAGTTTTGACTATTTAGAAATATCAGAGAAGGCAATTTCACATAAGTGAACTACAACAGAGAAGTATATAATATCACATACAATTTCTTTTCCCATGCCCTCAAAAGAGGCTGACAATGTTGATGAAGCATTGTTTGTAAATGTGTTACAAAACCACATGGCTATTACTCAATCAGATTACAGATGGTGCTTGGGTACACAGAACCTAAAAAAAAAAAAAAATCAAACAACTGAATTGTGATTCTTTGCACAGAAGTCTTCTGGATTGAATAACCATAATTTGTACAAGTCCCATTTAGAAACCTTCTCTCTGGAAGGCTGGACCTCTTTGAATAACTATGATAGAAAAACAGAATTTAATATACACAAACACTAAGAAGAACAATGAGGTAAGAAACAAGACCTTATAGACAACAAAGAATCCAAAGTTCATTTGTGATGCCTGTGTCACATTACACTGGAAGCTCATGCCTACTTAATTGTTCAAAATCACTACTCAATCCTCTCTGTATTTACTGTTTTCAAGCATTTTTCATACCCAGCCCATGCACAAAATAACAATTATTTTTTCCACTCTCAGCAGTTTAGAATTTGTTATGGTTAACTTCATATCTTGTTTGACTTTGTATCTTCATTTGCATTCTTGTCCTTTGTAATTGTAATACATACTTCCTCCCTGTTGCAATAAAGTAACATCTTATTTATAATCACTCCCAACACAGGTGTTTACAATGCAGTTTAAAGCTATTGGCTACACCTCTTCCAGTTAAACCTACAACACTAAGTACTCTTTGTATTCCAGTTTTCTAGATTGAATGAGGAGAGGGAGGAAGAAAAAAAAAGAAAAACACATCAACACCAAAAGGCTGCAATTTCACAGCATCTAAATAGCCATAGTCACGGTTGCTTTTTATTTCCTGCTCATGCTACTCACTGCCCCTGTGGAAGCAGTATACAATCCCCAAAACTTAGAGCCACAGCAACGGAGAGAAGAGGGAAAAGTATGGTTTAACAGAACACATTCCTTAGGGACAGAGCTAGAGCTGTACATCAATCCAGTGATCTCTATTCTCAGAACTTTCCAAAAGAAAATTTTTACCTTTCCTGAATATATATTACAATTAAAGTGCAGACTTTTAGAGAGTTTGCAACTACCACACTGAGTTTTAGCAAAGACAAGTGAGCAGTTGCATTTTTCTTAGAGCTAAAGCCCTCAGCCAAACTGCTCAGATATTCACCTCAGTCCAATAAAACCCTGTGATCTCTCAGCCTCTGCAATCATCCTATTTCTATGAGCCCAGCCTCAAGTAAGGTGGCTTTGTGGAGGTCACACATCAAAATTTTGGTGGCCACAACTAACCTTTGGGGCCATATTACAATCCTTGCATAACATTATCTTTCCCCTTTCAGCTCTTAACACCTACAGGAACTATCTAAATCCCTTAAGTTTACCCTGCAATACCATTATTATCAAAAAAGATGTACAATATAAGTAATGACCGCACCTAGAATGAAACACTCAACTCAGAGGATCCTGAAAAGAACCATTACATTTATTATAAAAAAATTGAAACAGAAAGCTGTACATAAAAGGACATCAGATCCTCAGCTTTATCAGACACCTGCCCTTATCCTGACAACAGGAACAAAAAGTTTAATGCTTAGTAGTACAGAAATACCAAAGTTAACAATAAAGCCAGAAGCAAGAGAATTACATCAATGCAAAACTCAGGCTAACTAATTACACTGCACATATATAGACATAGTAACTTAGAAGTTGCTCAGATACATCTCTAGTCTGGAACTGCATTAGATCAATGAATACACTCCGCATCACTACAAAGCTGACAAGCTATATAAACTACTAAAGAAATGAGCTTATAAACTTAATCATGTACTCTGCTGTAAGCAATTCGTGAAACTCAGCAGCCTCATTTCATGAGGGCACATCAATTTATTGTAGAAAAGCTTGCTCTGAAGTGATACTGCACTAATTTGCTTGTACAGAGTGAATGAAAGAACAGAACTGTGGGGAATACACCATTCATGGAAAAGAAAATAAGAAATGGGGGGCAAGAAAGCATGTATTTAAGAAGAGTAACTGCTTACCAACTTACAGGCTATTCTTCATTGGTTCATACAGAGGATGTTCATTACCCACATTTTCAAAAGGTTTTGATAAAGTGTTGTTTGTAAGAATGACGATTTTAACAAATGTAGGTAAGGCCAAATTCCACTGTGATGAAAGCGAATTATAATGAAGTGAAAAGATAAACATCAGATAGTAATTTCTTAGTATGTCAAGAACTAATTAACTATCCTAATGATCTCTCTGAGGTGATGGTGAACAATGAAATGACAAAAACTACCAAAGACAAAATTACTCAAATTTGTGAAAATTTGAAGGCACAGAAAAACCCTCTTATGAGCAACTAGAGCCAGCCAACTTGACAGCAGACAAAAAATTTAATATAAACATACAGACTTAAGAAATCAAAACAAATGTATTTTAGATGCTTAAGCAAATTATTTTTTCACAACTTATCCACTTCCTGGAGAGTATACCTCTGGCAAATACCTGTTTGTGCTACGCTAATGAAAAGAACTGAGACAGAAACCACTTTAAAATGTATTCAAAATTAAAAATATAATTTACTTGATTAATATTAGATCTTCATTTTGAGTAATGAATTCTGAAACATTTCTAAAATATTTCAGTTTATTATTTCAAACAAATGAATGCAAATAGAAATGTTTATAATCTAATCTAATTACCACTTACAATTTTAAAAGCTGTACTCAGCTTAAATTGTAAACATTGCTGCATCAACTACTTTATTAAATAAGAACTAGTTAATGTTTGCATAGCATTGCTCCTGTTCCAACTTGATACATGTAAGACAAAATTGCTCAAATTGCTTCTGCAAGCAATTTGAATTTAAGTAACCATGGAAACTAAAGTATGTTCTGAAAATAATCCATGGCCTTCAACAATGCACTCTGTTGGAAGACCACATATCTTTTACTTGCAATACAACAAAACGCAGGTAAGGTTTCTGACTTCTGAAACTATCGTTAAGATTAATTCTTAACGATAATTTTTCCATCTGAACTCTTGCTCATCCTTAGGGAGTCATTGCTACTGGCTCTAGCCAGGCTCTAATATGTTCCTCGAGACACTGAATCTGGTTACTGAGATACTTGAAAAAGCAAAGGGCATATGTAAACAAAGCAACAAGTGTCAGTCTATCCAGCACATAGTATTAACGATTTCCCTATAAGGAACAATGAAGATCAAAGGCGGACACATACTTGAAAAGGGTATAACTTGCTGTGTTTCTTTCAGGTGAAGCCTCTCCAGTTTTTAATCTCATATGGGAAATAACAAAGAACTATTAGATTTTCACAGTCTCCAGGATTGTCTATGCTAAAGAATCATTTTAGTTTTTTTTAATTTTTCCATTGCTGCTGTAAGTTATAAAGCTGAATTACTGTAAGTGATAGTTGTAGGTCCTGACTTCCAGAGCTCTACCTACCAGCTGTCACAGTTTTCATCATCATTGTAGAATATATATAGAATATAAATCAGTACAGATGCTATGAACAGCATCAGCACCAGCCTCCCAGTTTTGCTGAAAATGATGGTAGTATCATTCAAGGTCTTACAAAAGTTTATTGTGAAAAGTTACTTTCAACGTCTGATTT
This sequence comes from Empidonax traillii, assembly GCF_003031625.1. Lineage (NCBI taxonomy): Eukaryota > Metazoa > Chordata > Aves > Passeriformes > Tyrannidae > Empidonax > Empidonax traillii. Next base: position 162,564 of record NW_020955330.1, read on the forward strand.
GGGAGTTCATCAATTTCTCCCAGGGGGCAAGCAAAAGATAACTAAGAAAGAAAATGTACTGTCAGCTGGCTTATATTTGTTAAGACTGTGACCTATGTTTCCAGACTAGAAAATTTTAAGATTTTTCTGGTTTGCAGCCTACCACAAAACTCAACAAGAGGTACACAAAGAGCCTTAGGCTCAACTAAAGAGTCACTTTTCCTCTATGCAGGATCAACTACACACAAGAAAAGACCAGCAGCTGTAACTCCTTAAATACAACCCCTAAGTATTTTTTAAGTCTCACAAAACTAGTTTTGATTAACTTATGAGGGGTAAAAACATACTGCACACATTATAGCTATCATCACACGACTATCATTCAGTTATCACTTTACTGTATATTTAATCCTTCTCTTAATTAGATCAGCTACACTATTGAAATTGCATGTTCTTAATAAACAAACTATTATTATTAACTTAATAAATGCAAATGAAAGTAAAAACATATTATGGACTCCAGGTAGATGTACACAGTGAAGTAATACCTTCTTAATTCATTCATAATTTTAAAAGCTTTCTTCATGTGCCATGGATTTACTGTAATAGGACAGTGAATTTCGGTGTTATCATCTTTCAGATCCAAAGGTTTCTGATGGCAAAGTTTGGTACAACTGGAAAGAAAGAGGAAAAAAAAAGAATTAATACCTCTGTCTCATCTCCAGTTCTATCACCCCTTATTTTCTTCACCTTCATCTTGGGGAGAAGATTTTCACTTGAAACCTATTCTTTACTCCACGCAATTTTGGTTTCCCTATTATCAGCAGTGTGGAGGAATAGGCAGAATTGCCATGGAAGCAATAAGTTGGTGACCAACACTAGCGAGGTTGACAAGAGGCACTCAGGGCTAATAATAACCTCCACCACAGAAATGAGTTTGTGAATATTATTTTATTTAGTAGAGAAATATTCTAGAATATTTCAAATAAGCCCTGAAGTAAGGGAAGAAGTACAGTTTTGGCAATTTTTAGCCTGGTGCCCATACAGATCAATGGTAGCATCCATCACCTCTGTCTCTTCATGCCTTCACTGCATGTCAGATAAGAGCTTCTCTCTGACCTTCCAGGACCTCACTTACTGTTCACACAGCTCCCAGTTCATCTCTGACAGGAAGACCACATGACGACTACTGTAATTGTCCAGGCTTTCCCTAGCAGCAGCACGAGACACAAGTGACTGAAAAAAATTGGGTAATTTTGTAGATCCACTCAATGTTTTGAAAACATAAGTGACCAACCTCTTAATTTTTCTTACTCTCAAAACCCCATTCAAAACAGCAAGAGAACTAAGCAGTGTGAAAAAATCATTACCTCTAGCTACAATAATTCCTTTCATAAGAAATACCCAAGTTCTATAGACACTAACTTCTGTAGAAAAATTGTTATACACACTCTTCAGTCACTAGGACTGTCCAAACAGCAAGTAGGTTTTTCAAGCCAAACCAAACCGATGAGTTTCCCGTTTAAAATCACAATATTATTCTTACAAGGCAAACTGTGCTGTCATAGCGCTTAGAAAATGCTTAGCATAAGCGATGTTTTCTTCTACAGTATTGTAACTGTATTCCTGAACCTCTGAGCTGGAAATAAGCAAAGTCACTGAAGTCATTTGGTGGGGCTACCTGGTACATCAAAGATCTGGTTTCAAAAAAAAAATTCAACCTTGCTAGCTTTAGGTAAGCACATTCATACTGAAATATTCAATGACTCACATAATTGCAGCCTCTCTTCTGCCATAGCTCAAACTTTTATTTGGGCATGTCTAGAGAAGCTTGAAAGAAAAATCCAATGATAACTTAAGAATTTAACCTAAAACTCTATATTCTGTTCACTACAGAAGTGCAAAGTCAAGCTATTTTTTTTCTTTATTCCAAAACTAGCTACAAAATTTTGGAGCAAAACAACACAAAATTGCATCAAACAACGAAGAAATGGAAAAAGTCTCCATAAAACACTGGCTAACAAAATAACCTCCATCCACAGAACTCAGACTACTACCAGCTTACTAGAGTGTACCATTAAACTGATATGAATCAAAAGTTTTACACTCAATTTTGAAAATTATACAATTCATTACTGAAAGCAGACAAGTAATGGACAGGAATTTTTCATCAATCAGAAAAAAAATCAAGTTACATGCTATTCAGCACATGCATATGCTGCTGCACAGAAGTAAAAAAGAAAAAGATATTCTATCTAGTGAATTCCTTTAAACTGAATATCACTCCTTTAAATTATGCAACATATGTAGTGTTCAGCATTAAAAAATATTAGAGAGAAATCAGTGACTGCAGAAAATGCTCAAAACACCAAAGACCTATGAGGAAGGGACGCAGCTTTTAATAATAGCATTGACTTATCAACTCCAAGACAGAACACTTCTATGGCATCTTTTTGCATCCCAAACCAATGTATCAGATACAGATGTCTACATATCTACATATACAGGCTATATACACATCGAACACAGCTATGCAGGGAAAAAACCCTGCAATCACAGTTGCCCACAAAGAGCTGCCAAGCAACCTGGATTGGATAAGGGAGTTCCCATGAAGCGTAAATTAATTTGCTGAAGTTTCATTTGTTTGTCACAAAGGACAACTTTGTTTTAAGGTAATGAAGCCTACAAAACCATCAGTCATATGCCTTCTGTTTTGAAAACTACCAGTCTGCTTGAAGTTACTGGAGTATCTCTTACCATTTCACGAGTTGGGTCAAAGCTGTCTGCAACTGGTTTCCTTCGGTTTGTTCTCAAGAACCCAACCCAGAGCGTGCCTGAAAACTACCTCCCGAAGGCATAGGATGAAGCTGCACTGAACAGGAGCATGTAAAAGGCGATGTGCCCAGCTTAGCTGCAGCTAGAGATACGTGCATCGCTTGGGCACTGCCACTTGAAAAGATGCTTAACTGAACAACCAGAAAACCGCGAGTGCGGTGAGCACGACTGCTGAGTCAAATAGGGAATAATTTGGGATCGCAGATGGAGGAAGCAGAAGGAGTGAGGGGGAGGAGGGAAAAAAAAAAAGCCCGCCTGTCCCCACGGGCTGGAAGGCACCCGGCGGGCGGCGGGGCGCGGGTGCAGGCAGCACTGCCCGCCCGCGGGGAGCCCAGTGCCCGCTCCCCCCGGAGGATGCCCCGGCGCGGGCACTGCCGCGGCACAGCGGGGCAGCTCCGAGCACGGGCGGCCAAGCTACCAGGGCACTGGCTCCGCCACCAGGTCGACGGCACGACCTCCCGCCGGCGCTGCCCCGAGGCTGGTTCCCAGTCCCCTCCCGCCCGGGGGCTCCGCTCCTGCGGGGCCCGGGTGGCTCGGCGGGGCTGCGGAGCCGCGGAGGCTCTGCGCCCGCTCCTGCTCCCAGCTCCCGCTCCCGGCTCCCGCTCCCGGCTCCCGCTCCGCGACTGGGCCCGCCCCGCGCCCCCGGCCCGCGGACTGCACAGCGCCCCGCTCCGCATCGCCGTCCCCGGCGGGCTCCGCCAGCCTCCCCGCCCGCCCCGCCGCCACCGCACTCACACGGGCGGCAGCAGCATCTCCATCGCGGCTCCGCTCAGGCTTCCTCCGTGCAACGCGGGCGCGGCGTGCTGCCGCCAGCACCATGCCAGCTGCGCTGCCCCGCCGCGGGTGCGGGGCGCGGTGCCCGGTGCCGGCTGCGCCCGCCCGGCCGAGCCCCCAGCGCCGCCGCCGCCGCCGCAGCCGCCGCTTCCGGGGGCCCGCCCGCGGGAGGGCGCGGCGGGGACGGGCCGCTCCGCGCAGGCGCGGCGGGGGTGCCCAGCACGGCCCGGGCGGGTGGTGCGCCGGCGGTGGCGGCGCGGCCGGGATGGCCGCGGTGGGCGGAGTCCCACGCTGGAGCTTCCCGCCCGGGAGTGCGGGGGGCTTTAGGAAGAGGAGGATGAGGCACCGCTGCCCTTTGCTGGAAGAAACTTGTCCTTCGAGGGGGCGAGCCCGAGTCCCGCGCCCAAGTGCACGTTTCCAGCCTCCCAGGTGGCTCCGGTCAGGGCCGCAGGGCGACACCTGGAGCTGCCCTGCACAGGGGCACGTCCCGTAGAGCGCCCGGCTCGGGGTCCCTCAGAACCAGGGCAGATGGATGGCTGGTGGCGCTCCCGTGGTGACACAGAGGTGCTCTAGCCCAGGGGAAAGCAGAAATACGTGAAAGTGTTCTCAGGTCTCCTCAGAGAGGAGTCCCACCCGCAGGTGCACGCTGTGAGTGGCATCCCCAGCTTCTTGCCAGGCCGGCCGAGGAGCTGGCTTGGCACCAGCTCATGCAGGTGGTTGCAGCTCGAGCAGAGCCGAAGCGAAGAACAAAAAGTGTGTCGGGGCTGAGGAGCTGCACAGCGTCCAGTTCACTGTGACCTGTTGGATATCATCTTTTATTTGATCCAGGCCAGTGGAAACACTACCACTCAAAACAGCTGACCTTCTGTCTTCTACAAACCTTGCTGCTGATGATTTTTAAGTATTTGACTTGTGGTTTTTGTTTGCTAAAGTAGCTTCTGTGATGCAAAATGTCAAAAGGAAATGCGAACTGATCTATTTCAAACGTGTCTTTGTGAGCAACACTAATTCAAACAGTGATGAACATCTACATTTAGCAATTTCTGACTTAAGGCATTTGAGAAGAATTTACTGTACTTTACTGTAAATTACTTCTAAATCTTAGAAGATTCTGTAGTGCAAGATATGTTTAGTAAGCTGAACACAATTCAGGTAGTTAAGTCTGATAATGTCTATAAAAATAAAATGCTTCTTCACTGGAGCAAGAGATTTTATTCTGGAATAGTACCTCTAAACTAATAAATCTATCACTAACTGCCCAACACTATTTCTCTAAGAGTGAGGGAAGTTTAAGGATAGCATATTTTAAATAGAAGGCAAAAAATAAAATGGCAGATGTGTTTTGGATGAAGAATACTATAGATGGATACATAAAGCCTTCACCAATATTTCTAATCACTGGCTATTAAAACTAAATGTATTTTAATTTGTTATTTTCATCTTTGCTAATCTCAAGTAATACTCCTCACTTGGAAAATGCCATTTTAGTTTTCTCAGTTTACCAATTCTCTTTTACTACACTGTGATGTGTGATTTGGGAACACTTCAGAATTTTTTCGAAAAACCTCCACTGGAGGTTTTTCTAAATTAAATAATCACAATAGGCAGTGCCTGTTTTTATTAAGTCTGTGCTTTGTAACTGCTGAATTTGTCTCTTCTCAAGAGACAACTAGTTTTGCCTCTGTGTTGCATTAGAGAAGACAAGGTACTTGTTTAAGATTTACATGTGCAACAAAACCTGCTTGCAGGGAAGTTGCTCCAAAGCCAGCAATAATGGCCTCTGAAACAGAGGTTTAAAATTCAGCCAGCTCTGTGTAGAGTGGCATTACTGAGGTCTGAGTTCATGAGCAGGTCTGCCCTAGGTAGATTAGAGAGTTGATGATGAATGTCTCATCACACTTCTAGGTTTCTATAACTTAGAGTAAACTCATGTATATGTTACTTTGTAAGACAAGGCTCCTAACATCTACTGATCCATAAGACTTAAGTGAATGCTACTACGCTGTGTTTAAGGGTCAATATGAGACTATTGTGAACTGTGAACTTGTCCAGAAGCTGAAGAGGGGTTTTGTATACTATTTGCATATAGATCCTGCAAGCACGTAGGCAGCTGTAGATTCTGTCCCATGCTAACATGGCAGAACTGTTCAGTAATGTTGTGGTTTAACTGCAGACAGCAGCCAAGCCCCATGGAGCCCCTTGCTCTCTTCCCCACCAGTAGGATCTGGGAGAGAATCATAAGGCTAAAAGCTAGAAAACTTGTGAGTTGATGTAAAAACAGTTTAATAAGGAAATCAGAAGTTGTGCACGTAAGCAAAGCAAAACAAGAAATTGATTCACAGCTTCCCATGGGCAGGCAGGTGTTCAGCCATCTCCAGGAGAGCAGGGCCCCATCAAACATAATCATGATCTGGGAAGGCAAACATCGTCGCTTCAAACATCTACCTCTTTCTGCTTCTTCCTCACACTTTATACACTAAGCATGATGTCATATGGTGTGGAATATCCCTTGGGTCAGTTTGGGTCACATGTCCTGGCTATGTCTCCTCCCAGCCTTCCAAGCACCCCCAGCTTCCTTGCCAGTGTGGCAGTACAGACGGCAGAAAAGGCCTTGGCTCTGTGTAAGCAATAACAAAACATCTCTATATTATCAACACTGTGTTCAGCACAAATCCAAAACACTGCCCCACACTAGCCACTGTGAAGAAAATTAACTCTACCCCAGCCCAAACCAGGACAAACATTCATTCTTAAATGAACAGTAAGCATTTCCGACCTGTGACTTCTCTCTTTTTCTCACTGTGTTGCTTTGGCGTCAGAGCCAAATGTTCAGTATTGGTTCAGTTAACTTCCGTGATGCAGAACATCAGAAAGAAACACAAATAGGGCAGTGTTCTATATTTTTTTCTCCAAAAATTATGTCTTTGTACTTCAGTAATTCCAAAAGGAATTGTAAACAGCTGAAACAAAAATGACTGCATCTAAACTACATTATGTGATTATGGCAAAACAGCTTGTGTCTCTAACTATGAGAAAACACATCCTTTAAATACAATGTCTGGATTTTTACAGGATTCTGCTTGATACAAGACCTCTTCTTAGAAAAGAACTTGCAGAGAAAAAGCTTATTTATATATGTGTGGGGGTGTATATATGTAGTTTGGAAAGGAGGTGGGCTATGTTTCCTAACTATGATAAAACGCGTGTCTTTTGTTTATGCTGCAGCAATCTGAATTACTGCATTTACTGAGGAAATTCCCTTTTGTGTTTTAGGCTATCCCTGTAACAACTCTTGGTCCTTTCCCACTTGTTTTATTAAGTTTCAAAGGAATGTGGCCAACGATTACTTAGGATTGCATGGTTCTTCAGATGTATTCACACTAGAAGTACTTTACTGATATAGAAACCCTGATACTAACCGTGACTGAAGAACATCCACTGAAAATGAAGCTATGCCAGATAGCTCCACAAGTTACATGGTCCTACAAATGGAATAAAGGACCCTGGTAAAAGTCAATGTAAATGCATACATACGTCGGGTTTTATTAGCATCTTTAAGGGATCATGCACCATGCTGAGGTCACATTAGAAGAAATCTGTATTAGGTTTAGCCACAGAGGACACCGAAAGAAGTTCTTACTGGTATTTTTAACTGACTAACATAGGTTAGGAAGACATCTCCAAAAAGGACAAAAAATAAGTTTGTAAGAACATTTACTCTTGTTGAAGATATTAGAAGTTATACCTTCTGAAGGATTTGGGAAGAATGCTTATGAGGATGTGCTGCTAAGGCTGGGAATAAGAAAGGAACAGGGCTAGAATTGAATACTTAAGTATTCTGTCCTCCTATTGCTTCAAACAGAAAAACAGTGTGCTTCTTTACTTTGTTAGCTGTCAGATTATCCATTATATTTGTATCTTACCAAATTCAGTTGTGGATAATTTATGTATAAGCTTTATGTAAAAATAAGTATGCATTTATTCAAAATCTGTGAGGGCACACATCCATTTTTTTTCCCTCCTCATTTCACCCCCAGTAACATTACCATCCAGCAGCAGACCTTTATACAACCAAGGCCACTGTATCTAAACAGATCCACAAGGACCTATGTGGAATTCACGACAGGACTTGAGTTCAACGCAGACATTAGTTGTTACTACATACTTTTGTCTAAGACGCTAGCACTAATATCGGCATTAATCCAGCATTACCTAACCCTAAAAGGCCTCACTCTAGTGGAAGAAACTCCTTTTTCTTTCCCCAGAAGCATAGAATATTTAAAGTTTCAGAGAATCATTGAGCAAAGGCCATGAATGCAGTTGAGAAGAATTACACTGCAGAGATATGTGAAAAACAAATGCAAGAAAGTGCATGCAGCAGACTGAGAAAGGGACCAGATTGCAAAGGAATATGTACTGGAGAGTAGGCAGGGAGAGAAAAAATAAGACATGTAAATTTGGAATGTGAAATAAGGAATAGCAAAGCAGCTGCTATCAAAAATAAATCATATTGTGACCAAAATCAGTTAAATACAATTAAGCATGGATTTTTCTAGCATTATTCTTTTGTGTAAACAATTGCTAGAGCATTAAGCATGATACATACTTAATGAAAATAGGTGAAGGGTAAGATTTATTCTATAAACTCATGGACCTTATAATGATGATGAAAATTAGTAACTAAGAACTCTTTTTTCAGTGTTCAAAATCCAATATGGTATAATTTCCAAAATGACTTGATATGGCACACAGTCTAGTAAATAGGATTTAAGTACTCTAACCCTAATTCTGGAAAAGAAGGGCCACATAAGAAGCAAATAGTATGATGCTTCTGAGTTCTACCTGATGGAGAAGCCAGATCCCTGTGGTCAGTGCTGCGTTCCTTCTAGATTACAGCTTCCAAAAGGAAGTCCTAGCTCAAGTAAGCATTATGAATGGAAGCCAATGTAGGTCATGGCTATGATTCATCTTAGTACTGCAAACTACCAAGATGCAAAGTAGATCTCTTGATGAGCTGATCTAAGGCCCAGTGCTGCAAAGGTTTAGATTTCACATACAGTGCTATCCCTGACATGACTGTGAAAGAGCTGGACCAGCTCCTACTCTCATACCATCAGACTTCTGCTGCTGGATAAGACATTCGTATCTCTATACTGAGTGGGCTCCATTCACCAAACCAGAAGAAAGCCCATCAAAAATTAATGAGATTTCACCTTGTAGCCACGTGATCACTTCGACATGTGGCGAAGGTAGCCCCAGTAGCCTGCAGCAGGGATGTCTTGGGGAAAGCTGGACCATCCCAACCAGACACATGCAGAGCTGATAAGGAGCTCCACCCTTCAACACAGAATTACACATTACTGAAATAAGTACTGCACCATTTTTTACTACAGCCCACAAGAGAAAAACAAAACAAAACTTATTTAAAACATTCAGTTTTTAGCAAACATATGGATAAGCAGTCATTGGTGTTTTTTTCCTGATCATTTTACTTTAAAAGAGTATAGAAAAGACTTTTATTTATTACTAAGTTCTTTCGTACTTGTTTAACTCGTCAAAGCATTATTTTCTTGAAAAATAAAGCAAAAGTAATTTTCCTCATAGATAATAACTGTAAAGTATAATACTATATCTATTAAATCCAAGCCCCTCAAAGTCCGTATACTTCTCCTCCATCATATTCCCCACTCTAACAGCAATACTGGGAGACAGTGCTAACCAAGTCAGTCAACTAACACACCCCTTTCTCAGAAGAAAACAGGTACAACTCATTAATTAAACTCACATTTAAACAGCTGATATGCTGCCATCTAGTGCTTACTGAATGCACAACAGACAGAGAAATTCTACTCATTTCAGTAGTTCTGGGTATCCATCATCAGCCTGTTGCAAACCGGTAGTAAAATCACCAATTTGCCTGTAGTCGTGCACTTAGTGAGCTTACCTAAGAACAGTAATTGGAAGCAATTTACAATGTGAAAGGTGACACAGTATGCTGAAGGTATCAATCTGAATATGTACTGTTTCACATGCCTATAAACAAGACAGGAGGAACAGTATTTGCAGAGTCTACAGCACTTGAGGGGGTATTCAATGAAAATGAAAAGTGCTGTAGACTGGGAAAAAGCAAGCGGGATACAGCTCACACATTATACAGATTCCTTTGTTGTACAAAAAGGCAATGAAATCAAAGACATTAAAATATTAAAATGTTATATTCAGTGAGGCATAAAAATAACAATCACATAGGTATAATTACTGATCATTTTGAGAGAGGTTGTTCATGATAAGTGACAAGCATATTACGCTGCTGTTCCAGAAACGAGTAAATCTTCATTTGGAATAACCTATTTCGTGTGTGTAAGGAAGACTAGAAGGTATTGCAAACTCATTGTAAAAATTAAGAAAAGAGCTCAGGATCAGTACATGGAACTATGCAGAATGTCTATTAAAACTGGACCGAAATTGGAAAAAAAAAAAAATGAAAGGGAAATTTAAGTTAAAGATAAAGGTATGAAAAGTTTTAGTCCAAAGAATCCGGTACAAGCAGATGCTCATAGAATGAGTAGTTTCTTATGGTGTTCTTGGAGTACATTTTTAATGGTATAAAGGAAATTCTCTTGCTAGTTTTTCTGTTCAAAAGAACACTGTGATCCTGTGATACTGGAGTAATAAAATTAGGTACACTCAGAACCTAAGATATTCAAAAAAATATTTGTCAGAATGCTAATATTTAACCATACAGCTCAAAAACTTAGTTTACACAAACTAGTTCTTGAGAAGTTCACTTTAAGATTTTCAGACAAAATAATCATAAAATTGAGGAAAAAAAAACGTGGGGGTAAAATCCCTAACTGTTCCTTGAAATTTCATCTTCTGTGTTTATTTCAGTTGTATCAGTAGTTTTCATGAGGTACTTATCTCAAATATTTATCTTTTTTCATTAAAATCACCCTAGAAAGTATATAATCAAAACTCTAATGTTTTCAGAAAAAACTCTGCATTTCCCTTTATTTAGTAAATAAATGCTTGTCATTGTGACAGCTTTATAACACACACAAAAAAACCCAAAACAACAGAAATGTGATTTTGAAAAATCAGAGGAAAGTAAGAAGAATTATTCTGTAGAGGGAGTCCTTTTCACTCTGCAAATTAAGCATTTGCTTAAGCCCTAAGCCATTTAAAGCTCTCAAATTCATCTTTAGCACAAAGTAAATAAGATACGTCATCATACTTATTTCCAATTTTTATATTTGTAATGTATATTTCTGAAAATGAATAGGAAATTGACAAGTTGTATTCCTTCTTTAACCTCAATTTATATGCTTTTTAATATATCTGGAAAATCACTAACATTTAAAAAATCAATCCAGATTGCCCATTCTGTTTTTCACAATTCTCCCATTCACTATTATGTTATACCCTTTGTCTCATCTGCATAAAGCAGTCCAAACTCTCTCTCTACGGCTGTATTAGGTACCTGTTTTCATCAGTCCTATCATCAAGGACACACAGGACATAATAGATTAGCTGAATTAACCAACAGCCACACTAAGCCTTCAGCATTCAAATTTATATATTAATTGCTGAAAGACTGAAATAATTTTTATCAATACCAGTGTTATGCTCTTCTCTTTTTAACAGCTTGCTTTTAAAGGGCACAGAATTTTTAATGGGCATATTACTTACGAAGCCAAAGCTGCATAGCAAGTGGCAGTTTTTGACTACATGATTACTAAGCATAAATAGCCCCACGCTGTTCAACACAAAAAGCTTACACCTGCATGATGTGAAAATCTGAATCTATACATGGAGAGAAAGGTTCCTTTATATTAAATGTATTCAACAGTGAACTGTTTTTTAAGCTTCATAGGATTTAAAAAATTTACAGAAGCTTCAAATAAAATGAACACTTCAGAAGTGTCTGTAATCTGAGGCTAGAATATAGAATGTACTTACTGCAGTATGGCTTTCAGGACTACTAGAACCAATTCATGCAAATAAAATTGTCTACTATTATTTTTACCTTTTCACTTCCCATTTGTATTTTTAGTAATGCTGGGATCTGTCACAACCCCATTTTCTCAGAGCAGAAACTGTGTTCTTTACAAAGAGCTGAATACAGTTTAAGTACTACTTGTAATATGAATAAGAAATAGTAATAATAATTATATCTTTTAGCTGAATGTGAAAAAGTTTGTGAGCCCCATCCTGTTTCCATTCATGCCAAATTTTAAATAAAATGAAGAGGAAGAAAAGTAGATATTAAGTCTCTTTGTGAGAATACAATTGTGAAAGTTAGTCCCCAAATATTGTAATTATTACTGATAGGGAAATGGTAATGCCTCAGTATAGGGTTTAATCATGGGTATCTGATCTACATGAGCTTTCCTTAAGGGCAACCAGCAAGTAAGGACATCATAGCATAGCATTGTTGGGCCGTATCACATCTTTTTACCTTACCCTTGTCAGATACCTTCATCATTACTGATGGAATTGCAGTGGAAATAATTTAAGAACAGGCCATATCTTGATCTGTTTTAGAATCCCCAGCACTGGATCATCCCTTGGAAGTAGACTTTCAAGTCCTGTGCACTAGAATGGCAACATCTGCAAAATTGGACAGAAGCTGTAACAGGAATTGAGCAGAATAGAATCTTACTTCATTAAAACCTTACTTACATCATTAAAGCATCTCTCAATAAAAATTACCTGTGAATCTAATAATTAAAACAATATATCAAAACCAAAACAAAGATTGGGTGATCTAGAACAGGAGCAGACTACTACTATAAAGACTACCTACATATTTTAGGTAAACAAGTTGAAACTGGCAGTCACATACTTCGAAATATACTAACTGGTGTTGTATACAGTAAATATTTAAACTTGTAATTTTCCCCCCAACGATGCTCTTCAGTAATCCATTGAGAACTCTTTATTTTCCATTCAGCAGAAACAATGTTTACAATTACATATAAAATTATACATATTCAAATGAGTGCCAATAAATGTAAACTTACTGTGACTTTAGGATTCTAAAATTATACTTAGAAGAATTTATTCTTTTGAATTTATCCTAAACACCTGTCTAATGGCATGTCTCACACACACTCCACATATGTATGCAAGGCATCGAATAGAGGTGTTTTGTATGTAATACAGCACTTTGCACTAATGGATTATACCTTAGACCAAATTTCTAAAGCTCTGAATAAACAGACAGTATTATGAAATTGTCTTTGAACAAGCAAAGAGAAATGGCAACTATTTAGCAGCAATTGTGTTCACTTTTTAACTAGTACACTGCTGATACAATGTATTGCATATTTGAAGAAACAGGCTAAAACCAGCATTACAACCAGCATAGAGTATTTTATGGAGACCGGCAGCAGGAGGAGGACTACTTCCACAACTTAAATTATTATGCTAATAAAAAAATGTAGTTACTTGTGTATCCAAGTGATGAAACAAGTCCCTGGTTCTTAACACTTTGAACAACTGTTCTAAATTGCTTCATTTTTTAAATCTTTTTCCCTTCTACTGTTTCCCCTAAAATATCATTTTTGACAAATTCAGAACCCAAACCCCTCTGATTAAAGGACAAAAAAAGTGTGTGCATTCCTAAGCATGCATGTAAGCAAGCCAGCAAAATGTGACAAGAGAAATAAATACGTTGTTGGTCATAAATGAAAACAATAGCAGCTAAGCAACATAAGATGATATGTGAATTTTTGTGAAAGACTTTTTTTTAGTTGCCTTTTTTATTTGTTTCTTTAAAAATATAATGCTATTTTATTTTAAAAATAAAGGCCTATAAAGTATTTTTAGTCAATATAAATGTCTTTGTAAAAAAAAAATATTCTCATCACTGTCACCAGCTGGCACTGTTATTAGCTTCCTGGCTATGGGACTAGGTATAACACACTGCACACTAGCATTTCTGGTTATTCCAGAACAGAAATGTTAACCAGGACATTCTTGCTTCTTGCAAAACAAGCAGCTAAAGACTTCATGCTTTTCAAGCTGAGCAAAAGCTCAGGCAAAGGTCCTGTGCAAATAAGTTGTATAGTTGTACAAAGGAAAGGGAAATTCGGGTGGTCACACAGCATCTTCGTAAAAATTGCACAATCAAGTTGCAGATTGATCTATTGAACCCTTAGTCTTTGGTGGTTATTAGACCTGTGTAGGTGTCAAGCATACTTGCTAAGCTACCTACTTGGCAAGGAAGAACACCTTACAAATGCTGATTACTTGAACAGCAACCAGTGAATGGTCTCATTTCACTGTCACTGAAAACTTTTGTCCCCTGTTTGCTGATCAGTAGGACTTGTGTTCTTGTTAGGAAGGAAAGAAAGAGGAAGCCCAATAAGGAAGATGAAAAAGGAACATTTAAGCTAAGGAACAGAGCATGCTCTTATCACAGGAGCTGGACTTTATCTTACTGAAACCAGCAAGTTTAAGGCTTGTTTTTCATAGTTGTCCAGTTAAATAAATGTGTGTATCTGTGTAAAACAAGAACAAATGAATGCAAGTGATGAACGTAAATGCTCTGGGTAGGAGCTTCCAGTTGGGCTTTTTTTGACAAAAAGATACCCAAAACAAGTCACAGAAACTGAGATGAAAAAGTCGGAACAGCCTGAAGAAGCTCATACCTCAAGAGCAGTTTTCACCTCTTGGCACTTTTATGTGCTTTCAAGAGAGACAGAGCTATGGCAGCTGTTCACGGTGACAGTCCTGCCTTCTCTTAAATAGTACGCAAAGAAAAGTTACAAACTGGAGAGAATAGAATTTTGCTATCTTTCAAACCCCCATTACAGCTTTGATCCTCTTCAGTATTCTCGCTAACATTAGCTCAAGGTTCAAGGTTGTTCAAACAGAACAAATAGAAGGTTAAGAAACATTGGCAGATGAACAGAGAACATGACAGATAATAAATATGATGCTTTGGAAACTCACACTTCACACACTTGAACAATGTGTCATTTTGATCCTTCACATTTCAGAAACGATACAGCTGAAAAAGGTTAGAGACGCTAACAAAGATTACCAAAGAATAAGTAAGTGCAACTAAGTGGTCAAGGAGTATCCAGAATACAAAAGGTTGTCACAGAATCAACGAGGCTGGAAAAGATCTCTGAGATCTTTGAGTTCAACCTATGACTTAACACCACCTTGTCAACTAGACTATGGCACAAAGTGCCACATCCAGTCTTTTCTTAAACAACTCCAGGGATGGTGACTCCTCCACCTCCCTAGGATGCCCGTTCCAATGCCCAATCACTCTCTTTGTGAAGAACTTCTTCCTAACCTAAACCTCCCCTGGCACAGCTTAAGATAGTGCCCTCTTGTCCTACTGCTGGTTGCATGGGAGAAGAGACCAATCTCCACCTGGCTACAACCTCCTTTCAGAGAGTTGTAGAGAGTGACAGAGATCCATAAAGTGAGTAGTCTGGATACTGTGAGTAGCCACAGTCTGTCTCAGTGTGAGCACAAAGGCTTATAAAATGAAATTAGCGAGGGCAAGTTTAAAAAAAAAAATGTGTTTCTTCACAAAATATACAACTGGGATAGAAACATCTTTGAAAACTTATGAAGTGCCTTGCGCACACTTAAAACTGTCCGTGATCAGAAGGGGCAACCAGACACGTTCACGGAGGAGACATCCACATTAGATAATACTAATTAGCTGCTACTAATTACATCCTTTCCTCAAGAAGTCCTTGCAAGACCAACTGGAGGTCGGAAAACACCCCGCCCAGCAAGCTGACAGCAGCACCACGCTGTCTTTACCCACATATTTTCGCCAGCCATCCGCTGCGGGCGTACTATCCCCTCCCGAGCCACCGGCCCCGCGGGGACACCATCCCGGAGTCTGCTGTAACTAGTCCCCAGTTTAAACCAGTCCCGGGCTGCCGAGAGAGCCGGACCGAGCATCGCCACTGCAGCGGGCGGCTGATTAGAGGAGGCTGGGGAGCCCTGATCCGCGCCGCGCTCACCCTCAGCCCCCGCCCGCCCCCTCAGCCCGCAGCGGCGGCGGCCCCGCCCCGGGGCGGTGCTGGGGGCGCTCACGGCGGGCGGGGCGGGCCGGAGGTGCCGATGAAGCTCCGCCGGGTCGGCAGAGGCGGGAGTTGGAGATGGCGCTGACGGCGGGGAGGCAGCGGCAGGATCTGGACAACGTGAGCGCGGCCGGGCGGGCGGGATAGGGGCGGCGAGGGGCCCGGCTGGGCTAAGCGCGGGCGCTTGCCGGGAGAGCGCCTCGTATTCTGTGCCGTCTCTTCCTTCCGTTTTTTCCTGCTGCTTTCCGTCCCGAGCGCCCAAAGCGTTGTCTGCTCTTTCCGGGGGGAGCTGCCGGCCCAGGCGCCTCCCGGGGGCCGTCTCAGAAGCGAGGAGGCCGCCGGGCCCCCTCTTTCCCCGCGCTGCCCTTCCCTGGCCGGGCTTGAGGTACCCCCGAGGCATTTGGGCCTGGGGTTGTTTCCAATCGAGAGTAGTAATCTCTGATGGAGGCTGCTCGTGTAGCTCCTTCAGTTTTTCTGGGTGATTTTTCCGCAGGCGGGTCCTGTCAACGCAGTCCCTGGTTTATGTGTTGTGCGGTGTTCTTCTGTTTATTTGGGTGTTTTCCCCCGCCCCAGCTGGAAGGCTGTGCGTGCAAAGCTTGCTGACTGCGGCTTGTTCCTGCCTGCCCTCCTCCTTCTCCTGGTGCTGGGCCGCTGCGGCGGCGGTCACATGCTGGAAGTGGATCACGGAGCTAAGAGGCAGAAGCCTTAACCTGTGCTCATGACAGTAGCAATGCCTAACATAAGTCTGATTTTAAGGCGTTTTGGCTTTTGGCAGCTGTGGTTTGGCTCATCTTAATTAAATGAAACCTGTGTTTTCTCTTGTTAGGATGCTTACTAGATTTTCTTAATAATACATTGACTGCATGGGATCATCATCTCCTATGCTTTAATTTCCCTCCTCCTTATGTTGTCTGTAACAATATCTACTCAAGGAGTTTGTCATCCAGTGCTTCCTAACGCTAGCTGTATTTCAGGATGCAAAGATGGATTGTAGCCAGTCTTGCAGAAAGTAACATGGTCAAACGTGTTGTGATAAACCTTTGTCTATGAAGGAGTGCCCTGATCTGTCTTGATATTGCAGAAATGGTGAGTTCATTTGTTCCCATGAGACAAAGGATATTGTCCTAAGGAGAACTGCTGTCTTTGTGGGAGATGTGAAGTGTTAACCCTGCTATTAATTCTGTGATTGTAGAATCATGGAATGGTTTGGGTTGCAAGGGTCTTTAAAGTTCCAAAACCCCCCTGCAGGGACACCTTCCACTAGACCAGGTTACTCTCAGCCCCATCTGGCCTGGCCTTGAACACTTCTAGGAATGGGGCATCCATAGCTTCACAAGAGGAGTGCCATTTTTAAACATCTAGATCTGCAGTAAAGTGTCATCTTACCAAGCAGGTATTTCAGCAAGGGTCACTTACAGTCAAAGACGAGGCTAATTAAAAGGTATCAAATAGGTAAGGAAGGTCTAATCGGACTCTTATGTGGTAGAGGGAGTGTGGTGTTTGTGGTTGTAAAATAAAACTGATTGTTAACTGAAATAACCCTTGATGATTAATTCCTTTGCTGTAGGTGAAATAACACTAGGGGCTAATCTACATTGTCCTCTTTAACATGAAGTATAAACTTAGGTCTAAACCCAAACTTGTTTATTCCTCTTTCCTTGTGCTAGTGTTTAAAAGAATTCTGTGCCTTCTTTGTCTTGAGGCTTATGCTGTTTTCTCCCATGGCAAAGAGAAGTCATCAGTTTAGAAACAGTGAACAGCCCAGTGAATCCTGGCATGTCTCTGAGCAATCAGAAGTCTGGAGTGGGATGGGGTCTGCCCTTGTCATGTTGTTTTGGGCTATGGTTGGTACCTGTCAGGAGAAGAGCAGTCAAAACTTGAGTGGAAATCTTGAGCTGCTTTATCTTTTGAAGCAAACAAATCATAGCTTGGGATGTAACAGGATGCTAGGAGGGAAGCTTGCAGTTTTGCCATTCGTAGTGGCTGTGTATGTTCCACTTAAGATGTATTGAATGACTGTGTCCTGGCCTGGAAGGAGCAGAGATGCATAGCACCTTGGAGCAGTTCCTTGTCCAAGGTTTTTCCCTCCCCCTGTTTTCTACTTAGTAAAACTTGCTTCTGGAAACTTATGTAGCTAAAACATCTGAGCTTAATGTGAAGGCAAAGACCTAATACTTACACCAGCATGACAAGTATGGGCTGCATTCTCTCTAGTGTAAGCTGAGAGTGTCTTGCTCAGCACTTGGTAGCATCTTCTTTCCTCTGTGAACTAGTTTCCTTCTTGCCTGAGTTCAGTTCTAACTAATGCTGCAGTTGTTTAGACATGTGAGTAGTGTCTGTGGCTGAATCCCTCAAAATTTTAACTGTTACACTGCAGCTTCGTTATTGCCTCTAACTGCAGTTGGACAGTAGTAAGAAAAACAAGGAGTTTTGCACTACGTGTATAAAGTATGTGAGTGAGACTTTAATCATCACTTTTTCTACCTTTTCATATGAATATGCTAGTACTTGTGCCATCTCTCAGGACTGATGCTCAGATACTTGTAATACATTTTAAAGCCTAAAGTTCCTGAAGACCTACTGTAATAGTGGGAGGAAGGTTACTGTTGAATTCCTCAGGGATGGTGCCTTACCTAAAATTTAAGAGCTTTTCTAAAGGTATTGGCATAGTGGGGTGGTTTTCACACAAAGCTTGATTTGCTAACAGAAGATTGCTAAACCTTTGTACTTTACTTTTAGAGCTTACCTGTTGGTATTCTTTGCCCTCTTCTTCTGTTCCAGGGTTCCTTGGAAATAACACAGAGTTTGGAAGATGATCCTCTACTGGATGCACCACTCGTTTCGTCTCATACATTGCATTCCCAGCTGAGGCCAAGATTTCGTGCTATCCCAGCAGTTCTCCTTGCCAATTTCCTGTTGCTAATACATGTAAGTTTAAGCATGCTTTCCTTAAGAAAACTTGCTATCTCTGTTCTAAATTCTTACTGTTTATGTAACAGAATTATCCAGGGGTTTGCATACAGTGTTCTTCCAAACCGAAGTGAAGTCCCATTTGCCAATGAATTTTGATAATGTATGTGCTACTGGATACTTGCTACCTTCTCATTCTGATTGTTTGTTGGCACTAGCATGCTGTGACACATCATGTCTAATAGTATTTAACTACTTTAAATAGTAGTTTTTCTATGCTGTTGGAAATGCACTTTAAAAATAATATTACTGCTGTAGAAGTGCTATACTAGTTATAGAAGGTGAAGATAATTTTGATGCCATACCTTCTGAGGCTGAACTTAATTTCAGAGAGAAGGTATTTCTAATGGTAACAAGTCAAGTCAGACTTGCTTATGAGGTGTTGCATGGTAGTGGATGGGGAGATAAAGGAATCCAAATATTACTTCCTGCTCTCACTTTTGGAGGTTAAGGGTAGAAAGCACAGATACTGAACAATCTGCAGGCCTTTGAGGCTGGTAGACAGAAGTAGAGAGATCCTTGCCTAATGGTGAGTTTATCCTTGATAAGCTGCAGAGACTTATTGTTGCCTCTGATTGTGTGGCAACCAAACATGAGGAATAAAGAGCACAGTCGCCTGTCTCAAACTCTGCTAAGGCCACAGAAGGACTTTGCCGTGAGATAAGCACAGAATGGAGCAACAGGATGCTGCTAACTCCAAGTCTGACAGAGATGAGATCTGGTTAGCACATCCTGAGTGATGCATCCAGGCAAAACTTCCTACTCTGGCAAACTGTGTAAAGAAACAACTGCTCCTAATGTGTCATTGGTCGAACAAGGATCACTCCAGATTATGGAACAGATGGCATCTGTGACTACCAAAGCTGCTCTGCCCCTTGAATAGGCATACCTGGAGACCTGGAACTTGGACTGTAACTTAAGCCACCATGAGAGGACCTTGAGATAAGATAAAGGTGGTACTATTGTCTGAGTGTTATCTCAGACCTAGGGGGAGGTTAACAAAATTGGGGGACAAGAATGTATCACTGATAATGGACATAAAGAATGCAGAGTTTATGGGCCACAAGGAAAGGCAAATCAGTGACTGCTGAAATCGGCTTGGGCTGGATAAAAGGTAATTCTGGTAGCGGGAGATCCTGACCACTGACCACAACCCACTGACTCAAGAGAAGATAGACTGGACATGCAGACTAATTAGCATTAGAAGTGGGGGAATCATTTAATCAATAGAATATAAGAGAGCAATGAGCATTAATTCCTTTTTTGTAAAAATGTATAAATAGTGAAAATCTTTAAATTGCCTCGGAAGCCTCCCACCACTGTCAACTCCAGAGTGAGGAAGGATTGCTGCTGCATCCACAGGTGGTAACTATCTTCTGTTTAGTCTGTCTCTCTCTCCCCTCATCTCTTCTATTTCTTTCTATCTCTCTACCTTACATTTTACCATTGGATAAAATCCATCCTATCAACTTCAACATATGGTCTCATTTTCACCTTAATTTGGGCAGAGGTATCTCTCAATAACACATGGCTCTTAGGGACATGGATTAGTGGTGGACTTGGTAGTGTTAAATAAGTGGTGGACTTAATGATCTTAAGGGTCTCTCGCAAACTAAACGATTCTATCATTGTATAAGGCCACTGACGCTGACCTGAAGGTAAAGCCAGAGAGTGCACAGGACACGTATGTATGCGTTGCTAGCTGCTTTAGAGCTTTACTTCATCTCAAACAAAAAATGCTGTGCCCAGTGCTCTTCAAAACATACCCTCTTGCCAGAACTTTAAAAGCATATCGCTCTTTGGGCAGCTGGATGAAGCTGTTCAATATGCCCTAACCTTCTAATTTTAGGAGTAAGTGTTTTGGAGGCCCTGTGGTGGTATCATGAAATGCACTGTCAAGTAGACTTAAGAAAGACTTCTGCTGTTCTGCTCAACAGACTACCAGAATTCACAGTGGGAACCCCATATCCAGCCTTATTCTGTTCCCCTGTCAGACGAACTCTGGTGCCCTTGAACTCTGTAGTAAATATTTTTCTGCCTAGCCTTGGGGCTTTACCATCTGCTACCATGACTGATGCAGCTAAATGTCAGGATCGTAGTAAACTCCTTTCATGTTCTGACTCCAGCTCTTCCTCTCTCCTGTAAATGCTGAGAAGTGTGGGGAGGGGAAGAGGGAAAACTGCTGAGGCATCTGTCAGCACACACTTTTCCAGGAAGAGTCTTGCTGCCATTGCTGAACCTGCTGCAATGACCACTTGGTCCTTGGAGCAAAATGGAGAACTGTCCTTTTCTGTTGGTGAAATACAGCATTATTGTTGCCACCTGAAGTGGCGCTGTCTTTCTCACACTAAAAATGAATGGGGAAAACAAGCATATTTCTCCCCCTGTGCTTCTGCAAATGTGCACAGATCTTGCAGAATGCAGAAATGCCAGGTTAGGTTGTGATGTGCAGCCTGCCAAAGGGGTAAGTGTCCTGGAGAAGTTAAGCTATTGTAGTATTAAGCAGCAGAGTTCTAATGAACCTCTAAAGTAATTTTTAAGTAACTTAGAATATTTCTTCTCCACCTTCCTGTGTCAAGAAATGGGGTTAGGTAGCAAAATAGCTGCTTTGGTGCAGCTGCCTAATTACACACAATTCTGGAGTGTGTGGATAGACTATGCCAGAGTGTGGTAGGGCTGGGTTTCTGAGTGCCTTTCCTATTGCCAAGCCTTGCTTTTCTGCAGGCTTCTGGCTCCTATCAGGAGACTGGAGAGCAATGTGAAGTGTACAGGCTAGAAATAATTTCTTTATATTAACTCTGTCCTTCCCTAATCCCTTCTGTGTATGCACATACACAAAACTGAACTTAAATACTACTTTTTATAAGAATAACTTTTTGTATGTAAAAATCCTTTGAGTTGGGGTGAAACACCTGTTATTGGGCTGCCCTAAAATGGAAGCAAACATGCTTAATAAATACCACTCTTCAAGACAGCTACCTGTTTCCTCTTGTATACACTGCTATTGTAGATTAGTAGCAATGCACTGCTAGGTCATTCCTGCTTGCATCAGTTTAATGTAGCCATTTTCTGTACTGAAACACATTCCTAACTCCTAGAAGGAATAGAACTAAATGTGTTACTGTTGAAAAATGGCAAACTAAAACAGTAAATGGACCAAATAAAATATCTGAATTATTCTTAGTTTTGTAAGAAAAGGAGGTAGTAAAATAATAGGTTAAACAAACACTTTGTTGATAAGCCTTCCTCTTAGTTAACTACTTGACCCATCTGAAGATAACTTGGTAT
Organism: Empidonax traillii; assembly: GCF_003031625.1. Taxonomy (NCBI): domain Eukaryota; kingdom Metazoa; phylum Chordata; class Aves; order Passeriformes; family Tyrannidae; genus Empidonax; species Empidonax traillii. Next base: position 184,469 of record NW_020955330.1, read on the forward strand.
TTAATTTACATTGGAAATAATGGTCTTATGGATAATGTAGGACACACTCCTGTTTTGTTTTTTTTGGGGTTTTTCTTTTCCTCTTACTTTTTCTCCTATCTATCCTCTATAATGTCTCTTTTAGATATTGATGATTGTGTGAAAATTCTTTTCCCTTCTTCCTCCTTCCCCAGTTACCTAACTCTGGCCACAACCAGAGCGAGTTAAGGGCAGTTTGTATCAAAAGTAATTTAGTGGTTCTGAAAAGTGAATTGCCATGAAGAGTGTTGCTTGAGAAAGTACAAAAATATGAAAAATAAGGTCAAGAGAGTGGAAAGGTCTAAAACTTCTTGTGGGGGGAAGAGAAGAGGCACTGATCTTATCTCTGTGATGACCCATGACAGGACCTGAGGGAATGGCCTGAAATTGTGTCAGGGGAGGTTTAGGTTGGATGTTAAAAAGATGTGGTTCAGTCACAAGGTGGTTGGACACAGAACAGCCTCCCCAGCTAAGTGATCATAGCACATGGTGTGTCTCTTGGGGATGGTCCCTGTGCAGGGCTAGGAGTTGGACTCTATAATCCTTGTGAGTTCCTGCCAACTCAGCATATTCTGTGATCTGTGAAAGGGACTGGTGGGATCTTAGGTATTTATAGAATTAAGCATGGAAACAAAGGTAGCAAATGAAAATCAGATGTTTTGCTCTATCTTTGGTTCTGATGTGCTGTTTCTGTCAGTTATGAGATGCAGAGCATCCTATACTTCTTTAAGCCAAATATATTAGAGGTGTTGGACTTCTTAAGACTCTTAATTTTTGTTCACAGAAGCTCTCAATTTACTTCTGTAATGGTGGGAGTTGCTTTTGTTTACAGTTCTGTTTTAAAAATATTCCTGTTTTGTAGAGTGAACCAGGATGAGAAAGTTCACTGAATGAACATAGTGGCGAAAATATGTTTAATGACAAAAATATTGCTAAATATTAAAACCCTGTGTGTATACATATAGTGCAAGTAATCTGCACCCAAAACTTTGCTTCTAGTTGACCAAAAGATTGCTCATGCTCACTGCTGATGCTGAAAATTTGTAGAGAATCTAGAAGACAGGAAAAGTTATGGCACAATGGCACTACTCTGAAAGGAAAAGTATATATACAGTCTGACTGTCAATCTGTCTGGTTATTCTGACATAAGTAAAAAAGGAAAATTAAAATATCTGATAGCAAATACAATAAAGAATGATTATCACCTGACAAAGGTGCCTACCCGGTGTTGATAATTCACCTTTTAAGTTACTGTGATGATTTACTTGTCTAATGTCATAACCTAGAGATGATCTTCAGTGGCTGTAGTAAAGGGTTCGTTTTTCACTTAGCTACTATCAATTTAAAGAAACGCAGACTATACCAATAAGACAGGAGCTGTCTCACAGAGCAGCATCAAGTGTAATTGACTGAGTCTAAAAACATGTGATTTTTCTTTTGAGGAGTATGAATCAAGTACCCCTTAAAGTAAAAAGACATAGTAAAAAGGGTCCAGAAATCCATAAGTTCACTATGAAGGAAAGACTTGGGGAACGATGAAATTGATTTAGCAGAAATTCCAGGAAGAGTGATGATTATCAGCTCTGTTCTGCTGGACACTGGTTGCCCTCCCTGGAGGGCAGTCTTACTGCTTGGCTCTTCAGTCTTCACTATGTTCCAATATAGTGGTGGTAGAACTGTCTAATGTTTTATATGTTACCTCTCTGCTTTTTAGATTTATTTATTTATCTATCTATCTCTAAATGTTGACTTTTATCTCTTCCTTTCTCTTCCAGGTTGCTTTTGTTGTTCTAGCGTTTTTAGCAGCTATGTTTTGTTCTTATCCCAATCCAAATCAAGATCAGTGCCCTGGAAACTATACTCACCCACTTAAAGTGCAGACTGTCATAACAGTTGCGAAAGTAATTCTGTGGATTCTGCATGTGTTCTTTGAACGATATGTCCAGCACCACCACAGTCAAGTCAGAAGAAGAGGTTACTTTGCAATATACCGATCAACAAAGCATCTAAAAAGGCTTCCACTGCTCATACACTCCACAGGTGAACTTCTTTTTTGTTCTAAAGCTCTAAACTGTGATGCAGTAAAAGACTCAACAGTTTATATATAGATGTATATTATATATTACGAACTTATAAAAACCTGCGTACGAGCACTTATGAACCTCCTTGACTGATCTTTCTGGCCTGCCAGATGCATGTTGTAAAGAACTCTTTGTAGTGGAAAAATGCTCACGAGTGTGAGGTTGAGTAAAACATTTAGTCATTAGCATTGAGTCTTCAGCCATAAAATATTCAGTCAGCAAGGTCTGTTTGACTGCTAGTGATCTTGATTTGCATATTCATTTGTCTGTTTGGGTATGTGGTAAGACTGCTAGTCCTTTCAGGAAGCATGCTGCTCTTCTCTTTTCAACCTCAGCAATTCACATAGAAACAGATGAATTCCTGTTGCTCAACAGCTATCTGAAATCAGTAAAATAAGCAGTTTTATCATCTTGAGTAGGGCTATGTGTAACATTCAGCTCTACTTCTGACTGCCTTTGTATGGGCAAAAGGTGGTGTATGAGAGTGATTTAACTCTAAGTTACCTCACTGGCCAATGGAGCTGAAAAGTATTGGTGCAATTAGCTGGTGTAACCTTTCTAGAAGCTAGTTGAACAAATCTAAAATCCATCTAACTGGAGGGGATTTTTCTTACAAATAGCTGTGGAGAAGGGAACAGTAATGGCTTTTACAGTATTTTTTCCACTTAAAGTCCCACCTCCCTTCTGTGAAACTTCTGAATAACTGGAGTAGATTTTTTGCATTAGAATTGATAAGTTAAATATTCCTGCTCTATATAAAAATCTAGCTTTTTTCCGCACAGTCACTATAACAGCTAGTCAGCTTGATGAATGTGCAAAGCTTCAGAGTCTGGCCACTAGATAGAGCTCTGAAGATGAAGAATTGTTTGAAGGGCAGAGACAAAATCAGGCTACAGCAGGCTTAATGATGTAAAAGGACTGTTTCCACCTATTGTAGTGTAATTCAGAGTACTTAGCCTTCAGTTTTTAGATGGAGCTCACTTCTCCCCTGCTAGACAAAGTCTGGACATGTGTGAATGTGCAGGTCCAATCAGGTGTGTGCTGTAGAATTTTGATAGAGATCATCTGTAGTTCAGAAAGTAGATAGCTCCATTACTTCAAGCTTCCTGTGTGGTAATCACTGATGATACCACTTCCATCCTGACACAGTTCTGTTGCCTGACACAGTATGAAAAAGAACTGCACTGTTCCTAGCTACATTAATGGTCTTGATAAATTTAGTTTCTTATCCAGATACTGGTTGTAGCATTTCTACAGGAAGGAAAAGGACATTTCACACTCGGTATCAGAAAAGAGGGTGTGTAAAGAAATATAAATGCTTTTTAGGTCTGTAACTCTATTTGTTCTCCTTGACTTACTGTGCTCATTTCAATTAAACTTTCAGTAACTTGCAAGTATTAAGATAACAGCTGGACAAGTGGAAGCCTTTGCAAATATGGAAGGTGTTTAGTTTTTTTTTTTTTCTCTGTTAGCCTCACTGATGTGATCTCTTAGGAACTGAAAGAATGGCTAAGATGGATAGCAGCAACAAAGCTACAAACTGTTTAAACACGTGTGTATGTAAAGTATTCCACTCTTGTTTTTTAAGCCAGAAGAACCTATAAGAAAACTCATAATTCTCTACTGTTACAGTCAAATGGTGAAATGAAACATTTTGTTTCCAGTAGCTGTAGGCTTGCATCACCTGTGTTAAGGAAATTAACTGAAAGGGCAGGTATGATATGAAATGGAAAAGCATTGCTGAAATATTGCAGCCTAATGCAGATACTGGGGATGAGAAAGTACTAAGTTATTTTCAACAGCTAATGAAATGGTTACACATGTAAAATATAACATTTGCTTTCTAGGTAGTACAGCCCTGCTCTTCATTCTGTCGGTGCAGCATTCCTTTCCTGATCGCAGTAAAGTGTACCTGTATCTCATCTTGGGAGTCCTGGGCCTGGAGCTAATTAGCTCCCTGACATGCTTAGTGATTTACACAGGTGAGAGAGGCAAGTTTTGCTTTCTTAAGACTTATTATAGCTGGTACTCAGCTGTTATGTTTGTCCTCACAGGGTTACCCCAGGACATTTAACTGCTGTTATAAATAAGACAATGATTGTGTGCTTGTAGAAGAACTAAGACAAACTCAAAACAAATGGGAAGGTAGTCAGGCTTTGATTTGGGTCCAAGTGCTGATAAATGAAAACTCCGTGTTAACTCAGAGCTGTTAATCCAGTGAAGTGTCAGTGAATGCCTAATAGTTTCAAAAACTGTCCCGTGAACAGGTTTGTCTGTTTATCAGTGTTTCTCAAATGCATGTTCCACAAGCTGTGGAGGAGTAAGAGCTAGCTGGCTTTTTAGAACTGCTTCTGGGATTTGTGTGTGGGACTTGCATACCTGGTAGTGTGATTATGCCTTATCCAGCCTTTTCCTCTTTCCCTGGTCCTATCCTAAAGGCTTCAGTTCCTCTTTGTCACTAAAATGGAAGATTCTTTGAAAGGAATGTTTAAAAAAACACAGCTATTGAATGCTGTGATTTATATTAAAATAAGATACTGGTTCATAAAACTGTGAGGCTTTGCTCTGTGCTACCACTGTGAGTTACACCAAACCTAAAGCAAGTAACCTTACAAACCAACAAGGACTTGATTAACCTCTTTTCACTAAGCCATTGCAGAACTACTATGCAGAGGCCTGAATGCTGTAGGCTTGTTAGACTTTCCCCTGAGTGAACCAGCTGAGTCAAGTAGACTAATTGTCCTCTGGAGGAATAAAGGCAAGGATGAGGGAACACAAACATGGCAGTCCTAGAAAACTATTCCAAGAATGCTGGAGATCATCCCTTCTTTGCATACGCTACTTACTTTCTTGGGACACTCAGGAAACAAGAGATAAAATGGTACAACTTTAATAGAACGTCAGGAATTCCAGTGAAATGCTATTTCTAGCCCTGAGGCCTCCTGGAGCTAAAAGAGCTACATTGTGTGTCTCTTACCTTGGCTGAAAAGGATAAGAAAGTCCTAGAAAGTTGACCTTCATAGTAGTAAGATCTGGACTTCTGTAAGAACTCTCAAACTATCTGCTTATTTGTTACGAAAAGGGTCTTGTTTCCTAATTTATACTCTACCATTTCCTGTGATCATCAAATTCATTAACCAATGTGTACAAGGAAGTTGTGGGGTACAATGTTTTGCTTTCTAGCTGAAGGAGGCTTGAAGAAGGGTTCAGTGAATTGTGAAACCAAGGAAGAGAAGGGACAGAGCTGCATTGCTAGGAGGAAGTAAGGCAGTGTCTTTTAACAGCCTTATCTCCTGAGCAGCCCCAAAACAACAGTCTGATTCATTCTCTGAAACTTGGTGTACAAAGCCAGGGTTAATTTTTATGTAACTTAACGCTTGCCTCAAGGTGAGGAAGACCTCCAGTCACCCTAGGTTGCCTTTTCCAGGCGGTCGTATAACTTGTTTTCTGTTTTCCATCCCAATGTCTGAGGTAAGCTAAGAGACTGCTTGCATGTCCATCTTGTGTATAGTGATGGTTTTTAAGGTTTTTCAATGTTTTAATATCAAAATCTGTATTGAAGCAAAACAAATGTCTGGCCAATTTTTAAAATACACTGAGAATATGTACTAATAGTGACATTCAGATGGGTTTTTGTCTCTCAAAAACAGAGCAGAGTACGTGACTGGATAGGAGCATGAAGTTTCTTTAGTAGGATAGTTTTAAGGGCAGCCCTCTGCTTAGGTTTAGGGAACCCCTCTTCAAGGCAAGCACTTAGCAGATACCACTTACTGTTAAGATAATATCAGCTATTGTAGCTGAGCAACAATGGGGAAATTAAGGTAAATTTACACTAAAAACTAACTATTTTTTGTGTTGGTATGTTACTCCTAAGTATTGGAGAGAAGGTAGCACCAGTTCATATCTAGTTTCTTCTCAGTGAAATAATTATTTCTTAACTATGAGACATATATACTTGTCTGCAGATGGTTCATGTACCTGACTTACTATCTTTTAAATACTACTGTCTAAAAAAATCAGGAGTACCTGACCACAATTCTAGATATTTCCTCTTGCTTTTTGTAGCTATTTTAGGAATTGTGTGATACCCAGTGTACTGCCTTTCTTAAAAGGCATCTCCATGCAGCAGTGTGTGTGTATAGAGCTGTAGGATGCAGAGGCAGAGACTCAGAAATCTACAAGGAATTGCTGTGATTGACCTATAACAGACTCAACATATATAAATTGCTCAAGTGAGGTAAAAGTGCACAGAATGAAGTATGATACAGAAAGCTCTAAATGTCAGCTTACTATTCTAAGTTTTTTACTGCTAGGATGGGGAGTCAAGCTTTAAAAGATTTACTAAATATATGTATTTAATTACTTTCTCACATACTTGTAATATCACTTGAATAAAAGACTAACATTCCCACAAACAACACATGTTGAGAATTCCACATCCATTCCTTTGTGGTTTTATTTGTAGAGAAATACCATCATAGAAATAACTAACCTTTGAGCCTAACTTGTAGTTAACCTCTGGAGGGTCTTAGCATTGTTTTAGCAGGGTGGCCTGTAATAAACCCCTCATAGTACTGATTTGTAAGGACAGTCCTCCTCTGCTGCAGTGGTGTGGATTTCTCACAGAGCTGGACTGTAATGTTTTTAGTGGCATTAGATGTATTGCTCCAAAAGAAGCCCTAATTGCTGAGTCCTGGAAGCATGCTTTGGATATTTAGATATTTTCTCTGAATCAGGATCTGATATTGAATGGCTTTAAATATTTTCAACTTCCTTTCCAAAACCATGCAGAGGGTGCCTACAACTTTTCCCAGCTCTCCCCATCCTACATCTGTTAAATTTAACCTTTATTGACAGGTGCCAAGGAATGACTTCTGGTTTTTATAGCCAGCACTGCAAGGTTCACAATGTGAAGCTGATCAGAGAGCTGCTCTGGTTTGAATACTTAATGGCTTTCTGTTGCAAGTCTGCCCTAGTCTGAGCAAACAAGCTGCTACTTCCTTACAGGTGGTCTAGTTAAACTAGTAGAGCTTAAGCCAGAAGTTCTGACCTAGATATTAGTAACAAAACTTCTTACAGTTTTTTTTATGACTTGTTGTTTAATTGACAGCCTGAATTTGGAGACTGAATCTCAGTACCTTCAAAAAGGCAACTAAGATTTCACTCTCTCTTAGGTGACAGATTAAACTTTGCAGATGTTAAGCAGTATGTTCAAGCTTCCCTATTCAGGTCTTCACGGTGGTCTTTTAAGCAGCAGAACTGAGGGGAATTAAAAACAAAACAAAACAACAACCAAACCCCCAAAAAACAAAACAAACAAAAACAAAACAAAAACACAACAAACCAACAAATCACCTCAGCAAATTATCACTAACTTATAATCAAAGCCGTTCCAGAAATGAGTAGAAATAAATTCTGCTTGTGGTTTACCTCTTCCCCACTCCTCAGATTTCCTTTATTGTCTTTCCATCTCCTATCCTAAGGTAATCTTAGAATCATCTGTTATAGATTTTTATAGCTTAGAGTCTGGTGATAAAGATTTTTTTTTTGGTTGCTTTTCAACTAATTTATACAGCTTTGTTGCAGTGAAAATAAGCAACTTTAATCGTGCCAAGCCAAGACCTGACATAATAGAAGAAGAAAAGATGTATGCCTACCCTAATCATGTTACCTCAGAAATTGGATTCAGGTAAGATTTTCTGTGTTAACTTTGTGCTGTGTTCAGACATGGTATGTAGGTAACACTGATGTAATTGCATTACTTTATGCAGACTTACATAGAATCTTAAATCTCTCAACTAAGCCAGAGGTGGGAATAACAGTTCTGAAGGAAACTGTATGCTTAAGGCTGCCATTTTAGATGCAGAGATGAGATACAGCACAGTCTTGTATTTTCTATACAGTAGTGGCAACTTACTGTGATACAGAAATCCTCAAACATACAGATGGAGGTGATTTGACTATTTATGGCTGGCTGCATTAATCTTTAATATAAATAACTGTGCTTAATCTGGTTTAGTTAATTTTATATGGGAGTTTGTGAAAAGATACTGGTGTCTTACGCTGTTTAACTTAAAAAGTATGCCTGCAGAAGCCTAGCTGCTTCAACCAGTTTTTTCTATTTCCTAGAAGGAAATATATTGTGGTCAGTTAATCAGTTTCTTCTTTTCAAAGAAGAAAACTTTGCAGCTCTGTTCTGTGCCAGCAGTTGGGTATGAGTTTCTAGCAATGGATTTGGAATATATTTTGAGTTTGGGAAGGAACTTTAAAGGTGCAGAGGGCACTTAAGGGGTGAGGAAGGTCTCAGTGAGACAGAGAAACTGTGCAACAGTAGCTGAAGCTATCCCGAGCACCGAGACTTATTTTTTCTTTGTCCTTTATGCACCTTCCAACTGCTTGAACATCTTCCAATTGCTGAAAGCAGTCTGGTATGACTGAACAAAAACTAGTAATTGAAACTAATATGGACTTCCATATATGAATTTAATTAGGAATTTTCTAATGCACTATGACTTGCTTTCTATATATTGTGCTTTGGTGAAAAGTTGGAAGTGCAAAGATGACTAATACTTTGGCATTTCCCCTGGTGTTACAAATGCAGCATGCACATGCTTTTATGGAACTTGGAAGTAGATGTCCAGGATGCAGGAAGGATTTAGGGTTGTCTTGAATTTTGATACCATGTCTGACTTCCATTTTGATATAAACACCATGGTGATTGCATGGTGGACTTCATTCCTTTCTCATTCAGCTTCTCCCCTGAGAAATTCTCAAGTGCCCAGGGAATGAGTCTGCAACAATGACCAGCTGAGGAAAAGACTCCGATTATTTTTGATTAAGGAGTGCAAACTTCCTGTGAGAACTGATTGAAAAAATGTTATTTTAATTTAGCTCTATACAACTCTTGACTCTCTTTCCCTTGAGAGTTAAGGTCTATTGAAAAGTGAATCCTGTCAGCCCTTCAGTTGACCTTGTTACAGGAATGTTTTTTGAATATCATGACCTCTGCAATCTGAGTTATTAGACATCTTCTGGAGTTTTAAGTTGGTAGTGCATATTACTGGTTAAAGTTGCAAGCTTTCTTTTTACAAAACTTGTGTTCTTTATTTTTTCCAGTTTAACTAAAGTAGGTTTTTAATTGGACCTAAGTTTTTTTTCCACTTTAGGTATCTTCTTCAGGACTTTCTAAGAACTATGAAAAGGGCAGTGTTCCTCCACAAAATGCTGCAAGGCTGAGGAGCAACTTTTTAAGCTCTAAGATGCTCATAAGTGTACTCAGAAGGCAGATTCCCAAGTCAGCTAGGAAGAAATTATGTGTAAAGGAAGAGTAGAATACACTCAGGCATTGGTACTTCATCTTGCTGTATTCTTAAAATTTCCTAATTAGGTTTGATTTGATAAAAAATTCTGTATTTTTATAGACTTTCTCATTTAACTTGGCTTTATTTAAATGTTGCAATGTTAGTATTGAAGTTAAAATGAGGGATATCTGAAAACTGCATATATTTTAAGGAGGAGGGTAGCTGTACACACGGTTGTAGATCTGACAGCACAACTTTTGGTACTGATCCTCTTAAGGTAGGGGACGAATATCCCTGTATATAGTAACATATCATATGCTACTCCAGGTTAATCAAGAGATTTCTGTCTTAAACAGCTTATGATCCCCCACAACTGAACAACAATACTATGCCTGCTCAAATTAAGCATCCTAATGTATGTTTAAAAGGTTCCATGGTTCTCAGGACAATTCCAGCATGTTGACTGTCTCAGTTTCTTAAACAGTAAGAATCCTCACTCTGTAATTGTCTAGCAGGAAATATGGAACTTGATTATGTATACGTGGCATGAAGTTTAGCCAAACTTTTTCTCTTCCCGCCTTCTCACAAAGGTGTTGTAGATTGCCTCTTCTGGCAAAAGTTAGTTGAGCTTGGCATAAGTAAAACTGAAGGAAACAACTTGTTTAAGTAGTATTTATTACCTCTGACATTTCACGTGTTAGAAAGCTGCTGTCACTTATTGAAACCCATATTCACTTTTGTAACTTTAAGGGAAAATTCAAGTTTGGAAGAGATAGTTGAAAAGCAAGGAGATGTAATAGAGTATCTTCAGCGACACAATGCACTGCTCAGCAAGAGACTGTTGGCACTAACATCTCAGCAAATCAAAACTTAACAGCACTTGGAAAACTGCTGCTGGAACTCTGGAGGGAACATGAGGTAATGTAATATCCAGACTGATTTGTGGAGGTGACTCTTCTTCAATCGTCTTTCATGTTTTGAAATACATGTTCAGCTGGAAGGATAAGCTCTGCATACACTATAAACCTGTTACAACTGGACACACTCTTCAAATCGTCAGTTCTGGGAAAGAATTTCTGCAGCTTCAGCAGTTTTTAATTCCTCACATGTTCAAGTTGGACCTGAGTTAACGGTTTAACTTTGCTCAGTTGTTTCTATTATTTTGTACTGCTGTAATCTTTAAGCTTCAAGCTACCAAAGTATTTTACATTTCTAGAACACAAATCTGTTCTCTAGACAAATCTGACTTTGCAAGGGATGTCTTTTCAGTTTCTATTACTGAAGCTGGGACTAGATGTATTATGTCACTGATTTCAAATACTTCTAGTGATAGAGGTGGTATGCTTCACTAATCTGATACAGATACTTCTTTTCTAGATGTCTCCTTTTCTCCTTTGTCAAGAAAGTGGGGAAAATTGGTATCCAATTTAGGATTTAAAAAAAGTAGTGAGTGCCCTAAAATTGCAAATCTCACACATAAATCTGTGGTACAAAACAATGTCATGATAATCAATTTGAGCATTGTTCAGAATTATGGCTTTAAAACTCTGGAGGTTCTTCGGGGCTGATGCCTTTCCCATTACTAGGAGTTTGTGTCAGGTAATAACAAGATTCCTTCTCTGCTGACTGAACTAACTTAATACAAAAATACTTGAGAGTAAGCTTTTTCATTGACCTGGCAACTACTTTGTGGTGAATGGGTTTAACAGTTCTGTCGAAGATGCCCAAGTTAACACATACTTGCTCTTTACTTTGGCTCTTCAAAAAAACAGCATCTTGATACAGTAGCTAAAATAGTGTATGTGGGGAGGTGAAAAGCAGCAGAAGACAGATCTTTTAGAATTTGAAGAAACAAGAATTTTTTAATTTATGGTGAACAAAGGCTGGTGAAAGAAACATTTTGGTTTGGGTATTACTTTGTCTACCAATGTAGACCAAAAGTTATATTAGAAGCCAATACCTCTGTGGGAATAGGGTAATACTAATGAAAACTGGGAAGAAGACTGTCATGAGGAGTGGTCTCATAGCTGAATATAGGAAAAGAGAATTAACTCATCCTACTCTAGTCTTGGGGTACAATTTCAGAAATAACTAAATTGTGTAGTGTGCAAAAATTATAAGTGTTGTCTCATTCAAAGGAAAACAATAAATAGTGGAGGTTTTGCTGCTATCCAACACTAGATTGTTCTCCTTAACTGTTGCTTCTTGAAAATGCGGCCAAGTTTTTTATAGTATACATATAAGGAATAAAAATGTTTGGTTTTAGAACTCAGGTTTTGATGTGATTGTGTTTATCAATTTATATAATTTCTATGAAAAGCAGTAAAATGTGACTGTGAAGTTTGTGCACAATAAATGCAACCAAGGAAGAGTGTGAATTCTGTCATTTCTAAGCTCATGTACATCTGGTTCCAACAGGCAATCTGTGCAGATTTTTTTATTACACTGAAGTTCTCACAGCAGTGTTGGCACTTAAAACTAGCACAGCTAGCCAAGCAAGGATGGCTGTACACTTGTTTCAAAGCTTTGCATTAAGTTTTATTCTCTTTCCATTTTTTTTCCATCATGCTTCAGATTTTCCCTGCTACTTAATGTTTCTCTTCAATGTAGAGAAATAGGCTACATAGTGTAGCATAACAACTTTATTGTATTTTGAGGTAATTTCTCCCTCCTTGACTGCTTAAGGTAAAACCTCAATCAATGAGTCATTGCTTTCTGGGGAACATGGTAGCTGGAAAACAGAGTGTGAGTTGCTGTGTGAGAACATTCACATCTTCTGCCTTTAATTTGTGGCTTTTCATAAACAGAAAAATGATAACAACCGCTCACCCCTTGCTCCAGTTTTATATCTTCATCATAACCCTAACTCTGTCTTGTTTGCTTAGTATCTTTAAGCTTTTTCTTTTGAGGTGGGGTGGAAAGGCTTTTCACATCTGTATGGGCTCCAACTAGGAGCTGGCCCTCTTTACTATTTACCCTGAACACATCTATACTGTGGCACTGGTAGAGCCACTGTGAGTTGTCAAGTAGGAGCTACTGGAGCAGGACAAGGATGACAGGCACAGTTGTGTGTCAGCCCCAGGGCCCTTGTCTGCACCTGTACAGGCCAGCCTTTGCCCTGCTCAGAGGCAGAAATACTCCTCAGCTTCCTGTGTTCCATTGGTGGTGGCTGCCCAGATGCATGGTGTGGCATTGCAGGGTGCTTCCATGGGCACCTACCCTCCTTCTGCTGGCCACCCTGCCCGGGGACTGCAGAGCTGCTCAGGAAGACTGTGCATTCACGTGCTTGATATGCAACATGAAAGGGCTGCTGCTGTGCAAGAGAGAAGCAGCTCAGCTGTGACCTTGCTGAGTTGTCATGCCACAGTGCTGAAATTGAACAATGAGTCCTAATTGTTCTGGTTAGGCTTGTTCTTGCTTATTTGGAACCTCTGCTGGTGTGAGGTTAGGTGCTGGGCTTTGTGGGGGCCAGTGCTGTCTGACCAGCTTCGGGGCAACCCTTGGTCCATATCACCAGTGCTGCAGTCTGGGTTGCTGCAGTGTCAGCACCCGTTCCGTTTATTATCCTTTGGGCTAGATCTGACTGCCTGAAGTAAAACCCGTTGTGTGCTGCACCTGCAGTAAGCACTGAAGCATTAGGTCCAAGCTTCAAGGGCGGGGAAAAGTACTGCTTTGTGAGCACAGGGGTTTGCACGTGCTCTACTACAAAGCAGTGTGTTGCTTAATCACCATCACAGCTCTTCTTGGGGGATGTGTGACAAACCTGCACATAGGTGAATACATGTGACTGTGAACAGCTGAAGTGGTGCTCTTTATGTAACTACAGCTGCCGAACTGCATTGGTATTTGCAGGTTCATGGTCTTGGTAAGATCTACGGGATTGTAACTGGGGCAGCAAGAGGATAATAAAATGAAGGAATGTTTCCTTATAAATGTTACAAATGTATGTTAAAATAAAAATTAAAAAAATGCATTTTGGTTTTTATGACTCAGGTATCACCCCAATAGCTTTTTATTTCTGTAGAAAAACAACGTATGTGTTTCAGGTTTGGGAAAAGTATTTCAGACCACCTAAGAAATATAAAGGATTGGGAGTTGCCCAAAAAAATGTTAACTTTGTGAGTTTTTAGTAATTTCTAGATGAAATGCTGAACTATGCTACATATTTTGTACATATGAAGGAAAAGATACGATGATCTTTTGTGAATACACATTATATATAAGGGAAAAACTCTCAGTTGATATTTCTGTTTTGTCTTTCTGAATAGCTCATAGTGAATATTCTGTATAAGCACTTTAATATCGCACCTCACAAGGGAAAAAAATGATCGTAAAAGATTTGAATAGGATTTTCCTGCTTTAAGGTTCTGCAGTACCATGCAGTTTAGCAGACTTCCTCTACTGAGTCAATCTAAAAAACTATTGCAGCAAGGACCAAAAGGACTTGGGCAGACAACAGTTTAACAGGTAACTCTCAAAGGAAGTGGAAAAGCATCTTCAGCCTTGGAATAAGTTAGGCTTATCGGCATTCTTTTAACTCAAGACACATGTTGCCCTGTTTGTGCTGTTGGGAGTGTTTCCCGCTTGGCACAAATATTTTGCAGCTGATCACTAGTAAGAAAGAAAGGCCATCGGAGTAGTGAGAGGTTAGTATGCTAATTGTACTTGTCTGATAATAGTTGAATATTTGAAATTTATTTACATATTAATGTTTCTCCTGATTGATGTCAATATAAATCTTATGTGACCCTTGGCTTTGTGTACAGACATTGAGATATTTATAGCATATGTATGTGGCGTAAGGGAAATATTTCCAGTCTTTATTCTTCTATAATTTCCTTTTTTCCATACTGGAAAGGGAAGAGGTGAATTGTTTATTATCCTTTGGGAACATGCTAAACTGCTGTTTCTCACCAAAGCCTTGCGTTTACCTCTGTTTCCTGTTGACCTGCTGCTACAAGACTTAATGAAATATACTTTAAAGTAAAATTTTCATTTTTCCAAGGTAACAACTATAAGAGTTAATTCTAAGTTTCAGAAATTCACGTTTCTCGGATTTTTGAAGTCTGAATCTGCCTTGTGATCAGGTCTTGATTGCTAGATTGCATCCATGCAAACATCATCAATTCTGATTTTCAATTCATGGCAATTTGTATTTGCACAAACTTCCTTTAAGCGTACACTGGTGCATGCTCAAGGACAGCTCAGTCAATTCACCTCTTGTAGCACTGTGTTCAAATGCTTCATGTTTACATATGTATGAACTCCTGTCGTGCAAAAGTGCTTTTACCATGAGCCTTGCATGGCACACGTCACATGAAAACAGGTAGTTTCAGCGAAGCCAAAGGCAAATCCAGCTCATCTGAAAACAAAGTCCTTTGAAGCTCCCACTGAAGTTAAAAGTCAGTGTAGTGTTGTGCTGTAGTAGGGTGCTACTACTCAGCTCTCTTAATTCTACTGTGCAAGGCATCTAGCACTTAGAAATGTATTTACAGTATTCAACCTTTAATGAGGGAAGTTACTGCACATTTTAGCTTCTGCTACGCTCCAGACTGCTGCTAAGCTCGTTTTTGTCCTGAAAAAAAAGCCAATTTTTTCAATTTGTGAGGACATTCAGATTTCATTCTGAGAGGTAATTAAAAATGTTGCTTGTTCTAGGCTCGGAGACAACACATAGTCCGGTTTTCTTGTAATCCTAGTGTGTAACATGATGTCATGTTACAGCATGCTGTGATTATATCAACTAGTTTAAAATTAGAGTTCTCTCTACATGCCTTTTATCAGTATTTTGAAAAATGTAGGAAAATTTTTCCATGAAAACCTATCATTTATTTGTGTCAAAAATTGAGTAAGAAAAGTTTTTACACACTGATTCCATATGCATCCACAGGGAAACTAGGCAAATTCTCCATTTTCTTTAAATGCGTTGACTTTGACAGCTGAAGAAAATAGATTTTGAGAAGTGTACAGAGTTTATTTAAAAGGAGATATTATTTGAAATGCATACTGTCTTTGTACAAAATATACAATCAACCAACCAGTTGATAAACATATCTATCAAAAATCATAATCTATGTCTTTTTCAAAGAAGATTTTATGGTATCAGCATGTCTTTAAAGAACAGACATTTGGAATAATTTTGCAGACTGACAACAGGCTTCCTCTGTGAAGGAACATTCATATATACCTTCTGAATAGATACATAATGTTTTTCTTACAATTTTGTCAAAGTTAATTGAATAATTATGGTTATATAAAATATCCAATGCCACATTAGATCCATATACTCATATACAACATAACTTAAACAGCTCTTTACTTTTCTTGCTTTCCCACACTCTTTACCTGTACTTCTAAACAGAGATAGCCATTGATACAGATGAAAGCCAAGTTAAATAAATAATTTAAACAATATATTAAGCCTCTTTGGAAAACTGCTTTTTTTTCAAGACTCCAAAAGTTTACCTACTGTTTGTTGGTATAGACAAGTTTGACTATCTTTTTATATGATTTTTCACAACTCCAGAATAGGGTGGGATGTTAATTTTTTTTTTTTTTTGTTTAGTATGCAGAGAAATTTGAAACTCCTGTTAAGCTCTGGGAGTATGAATTCGATTAAGTTTTCAAGTTCTTAGAGATAAGGGATTACATATAGACACGGATAAGGAAGTTTCAACTCTTCAGTTTTCTTGATTGCTGTTCTTTCATTTATTAGAAATTATGTGTTGCAAGAAAATTTTAATACTGGATTTAAACCATGACACTGCTGATCTTCACTCATCTTTATACATTTTATAAAAAGTAATGACATTTCAAGTCTAGTGCAATGACTTAAAAATCTGGGTATGTTTTATTTTAAGGTTTGTTTTAGTTGTGGTAATGAAAGGGCTACCATGTTTTCTTTTATATGTAGGTATGTAATTTCTGCTGATATAAAAAGGAGATGTGAAACATGTATTTTTAAGAACAAAACTCAAAGTTAAATGTCTTGTTGACCTACAGAGCTGAAAAGAACAGCCTGTTTTCTCTGAAATTCTCATTCATTGTAGTGCCATGTTCAAATATCCCATTCATTTAAATTACAGGAATAGAGCACTACACAACACTTTGGTTGATCAAACAAAGGTTTCTTTTCAATGGTCTATTTTTATGGTCTATTTATAATACTGCAGTGGGTATTTTAGGAAAACTACTATTAAGCAAACAGCTCTGTATTACTGAATTTTCAAGTATGTTTTAACTGTCTGGTTTGGCAGCCCTGTTTAAGAGCACAAATTTTTCTTTGCAGTAACAGCTCATTAGACAGGAGGATGGGCTTGACCTTAAGGCCTGGCTTAAGAGATCTGAGTTATCAGTTTTGCATGACCCTTGGCTAATCTTTTATCTCTGTATGCTTCAATTCTCTATCTACAGAATGAGGGATAACACTCTCTTTGCTTTCTTATTGTAAACTCTCACTATGCTTACTCTATGTGAAGCCAGTAGGATCATTAGTGTGGTACTGACTTTGGTACTATTACAGTTATGCATTCTATGTTATTATTAAGGTAATTCCATAAAGATGTAATGTTAGGCGTTAAAACACATATGTATATATTATTAATATATAAAAGTATAAACAAAGAGTGGACACAGTTCTGTACTGGAGTCTGACATTATTTCACCCTAAATAGTGCCCTATATACAGCCTGAATTGAGTATTTAACAGCACATCCAGTTTCATTCAGTCTGAACATTACATACCATTAGGAGTCCCCTTGGATGGATCCTTCCTTCTTAATGCCACTGGAACCCCAACTCAGGTTTGAGTTTGATTTGGTCTTTAGCTTTCACTAGTCATTAGGAGAGTCAAAGAATTTACATCGAATGATTCAACCAGGTAAGTTTCATGTACATCCTCCATCACTGCCCTTCCACCACCTCTTCCAGGTCCGGCAGAATGTGACAGACAGGACTGCTGAAGGCAGAACTGTGGAGGTGTCAGGTCAGCTGTTGTCGATCTGGACTTTTGACTAATTTAAATTCTCTGTTTAACTGTTGCTCCTTTGAAACACTGAAAAGCCCATTATGAAATTGCTAGGAAAAAAAAAAAGAGAGAGAAATAGTCATTATTAAGAGATTTAGTGTAAATTAGTCTCATATGAAACAAAATATGTTATTTGTGAAATACATGGATGAATTTTGGAGTAATGTTTCTTAATTTGGAAATTTCAGCTACAAAGTTTAAGGGGGAAAAACAACAACAACAACAACAAACAAACAAACAAACAAAAACAAAACAAAAAAAAAAACCACCAAACCAAACCCAAGAAGGTTCCTAATATAAAATTTTCTTTTAATTTTTTCTCCTGTGTTTTGCCTATGTAACTGATAAAAAAATCAAGTCCAACCCTCTTCTCATTTTAAATCTTGTGAGAGGCTGCTATGCTCATCCTAAGTTTCCAATCATTAGTTGAAATTCACGCTTAAGGGTCCATCCATCCTGTTTGCGTCTGCAAATAGCTTTATCCATATGTACAACTCTACTGAGATCAATAAGATTACTCATGTGAGTCAAGTTACCCAGGCATGTAAATATTTGCTGAATTAGGACTAAAAGTGGAAGGGAATGTAGGTGGTAAATCCTACTTAAAGATAAAGGAGCTGATCACCCACAATGATGACTCGAGAGTTAGTTCAGGTGTCTGTTACCCCTTACTCCCTAGTCAAGCTTTACTGAGTTCTAAACAGCTTTATAAAGCAGAAGCATCTCTACCTAAATGTCTACAAAATATGTTATGAATTAGTAAGTACACTGTTTTGCTTTGTTATTGACTTTTGTTACAAGAAATCAACTCCCCACAGAAAAGGAGATAACACTGCAAATACCTTTTACCTTGATATTCTGTAGGGAAAGTAATTCCAGTGTAAGTGCACATGTATAATGCAGCTACTGCAGTCTCAAGCAAAATGCATTCATTATATGCGGTTTCAGAGCTTATAAGAGAAAATGAAGATGCTTTCTACACAGACAATTTCCAGATATTAATGCTGAATAGGAGGAAAAGGGGGTTAAATTTACTTTTCTTGGGAGCTGAAGCAAATAATTCAGAATCGATTCAAGAGGTCCCTGGGCCTAAATTCCACTGTCTGTCCCTCTGTCCATTCAGTCTCTGCCTGCTGAGAGAATTGATCTGATTGCTTTATCTTTTTAGGTTTATGCTTAAACTGATGATAGAATCTCATTTAATCTGTCTCGTCTAAATGTAGCAGTGAGTAGACATGATATTCAGTAGTAAAGCATCCTTCTGGCATGCCCTCCTTTATACTCACAGCTTATTTCTGCCACTTAGTGTGCAAGACCATTAGAGATTAAAATATGTTCATCTTTTTTTCAGCTTCACAAATTCTCCAGTTTACCGTCCCATATGTACATTCCACGTGATTATAGGCCAGCACTATAGAGTGGAGTGGTACCTTTTGCACAGATGTTTTGGGAGTGGTGTAGGCTCTTCATCAAGGCAGTTTAGGCGTTGACAAGATTCTTGGTATTGGGTTGTTAAAAGTTTGACTTCGGTCTCCTTTTCACTGTTAAACACCTAGTAAATCAAAACATCTTGGTTCTACAGTGCACAGGTTCTGCCATCATTTACTTAGCATGCTGTCATGCCTAGGGCTACAACATTATTTTAATATATAATGAGTTTAGAAGATGCAAAACTACTGACTGCATGTTTTATTCATTCTTAAATTGCAAGAGCCCTGGTTTCCTTTTGATGCCCCCCTATTTGTATATGCTACCTGTGTGCTTCTGCAGTCACTTAGTATTTGAATGTATATGCCCTCATCAGCTATAAAGCATTAATGTTTTGCACTTGTATAGCCTTTCATCCAAGGAGCTCAAAGTCTTTTGCTGACAATGATTAAGAATTACAGTCCCCTTTGAAGTGGGTGAATGCTACTACCTTCATGTTACTGATGGGCAGAGTGAGGCGACTTCGCCCCGCATCCAACACGAAGGAAGTGTCGGTGCTTGAAGCCCCGGAGCATCCTCTGCAGCTGCTGCTTTGCCCAGCCCTTACGCTAATTACACTCTTTGCCCCGCAGCTTTGCCAAAAGCCTTGGAGGGCAGCGATCGGCCCGTTTAGCGGACTCGGTTGATGTTCACCCTGCCTCACAAAGGCATCTGGCCGAGGGGGGGTGGGGAGGGTGGTGGTGGCCGGCGGGACCCACGCACCAGCCCCAGGGCAGCGACCACCCCGCCGGGACCGCTCCAAAGCCCCGTTTTCAAACCAAACGAGGGGAGCCCGGATACAATCACACCTGTGGCCTGGCTTGCTCCCTCCAGCGCCTCTTGCACTGTACCGAATGGCAGGTGTGAGTTCGGAGAGATGCTCACTGCGGGGAGCGCTCCCGGCACACGCGGATTTACCTTGGGCAGGCTCGGGCGGGGGCTCAGGGGAAGGGCACCCTGGAGTGGAGCGGCATGCAGCGCCGGTGGGAGCAGCCGTGCCGGTGGAGCTTCCTGCGCAGGGCCAGGTTGACTGCGGAGAGAGGGAAGCAGGGCGTGAGGGGAGGCCTTCAGCAGTGTACCCCGGCAGTCGCGCCGCGGAGGCGGCCGGGGTCACCTTCCTCGGGATGGGGCAGCCCCGGCCCCACCGCTCCGCTACCCGAGACCTACCAGTGCCCTCCCCAGCCCACCCCGTGCAGCCGGTACTTCCCGGTAGCAGGTCTACAACAGCTGCTTACCTTGGGTCCCTATTAATCCCAGCCCCCCTCATCCCCGAAGTTGCCAAACTCCTGAGATACCTGAGGCATCCTCTCACGCTTTCTCTACACGTAGGGATGAAGCGCACAGATCGATGCGCCAAATAGAAACTCGTCTCGCGAGTAGAAACTCGTGTTGGGCGCGACGAGAGAAACACGCCGGAGGTGCCCACGGCAGGCACGAACCCCGCGCTCCCGTCCCGCCACATCCATCACGCTGAGGCGTCGCCTACCTGGCCGCTGTCCGTAGGCTGGGAGGAGGCTCGCCAGGAGCAAAAACACGATCCAGACGAGCAGATGGAGTCTCATGTCTGCAGTCAGCGCAGAGGCGAGCTCTGAGGGTGTGCGTATGTGTATATAGGCGAGGAAATGTAGGAACAGCGGCCCGCGGGGCTGTAAGGGGCCGGCAGCGCGGCAGGAGCCCCTGCCCGCTCACATGCCAGGGACAAGCCGGGGAGCCAGAGCCAGCCGCCTTCACCAGCAGGGTTAATGATCAGGCAGGGGCAAGGTTCCTGGATTGCACTGCGGTCTGGGCCTCCCTCTCCTCTCTTCTCCCTTCTATTTTTTTTCTGTCACTCCCCCTTATTTTCCATAAGCAAACAGCGCAGGAATGAAAAGCCCGTGTAAACAGCAGCTCCTGTAGGGCCAAGGAGCCTCTCGAACAATGCGGCGACTTCACTTTAAATTCAAGCCGGGCAGGAAAAAAACATATGTAAAACAACCCGCAATGTTCCCTCCCCCATTTGCAACTGTTTAAACTTTGCATTGCCCATATTGGTCCCACATGCAGACAGCAATGGCAGGGGCAGGAAGTCTCCCCCCCGACCTTTGTTTTCCCCCTCCCCCCGAAAGCAGAGGCAGGGAAGCCCTCCAAGCATGGCCCTCGTCGCAGCTCAAATGCTTTCTGTCTTCCCTAAACTAGCTGCGAAGTTGTGGCTATTCAAAGTGCAACTGACAGTAGTTAAGGCTAATGGGTGTCTTTTGTACCGTCCATTATTTTTAAAGGATCAGAATATTCAGGAATTAATATATGAGATTTTTTTTACCGCGTGGGGTAAAACAGATGTATCTGTTCCAGCAGTGCTAGTTTGAGGGGAGCAGTTCTGGATGGGACAGTGGGTTGCTTAACCCACCTGTACATTGCAGCATATTTGTTCTAGTTTATGGTGAGAGCTCGCTTCAGCAAAGCACGCTGAAAACAGCTTGTGCAGATACCCAAGCCTGAAGAGAAGAGTGGCAAAACCTGAGGAATGTAATAGCAGCAGTGATGGCATTGAAATTCAGTGAATTACTGGCATCAGTTGAAATTCGACTGGTCCTTTTCTTATTTTCAACCTGCTGAGTTCTTGTGATGGAGTAGCACCTAGTGATTTGGAAAAAAAATTTAAATTTTTCCCTTTTTGGGAAAAGTTTTTGTTTCAAAATATGCAGGAAAGAGTACATTTATTTATAGATTAAATACTACCATCATCAATAGATAAGTATTATTGAAAGTTTTATAAAGTTGTTATTTGCCTAATTCCTAAAATAATAGAATATATAATTGTTGTTGTTTTGTTATATTATTGATTTGGGTTTTTTTAAAATTCAATTGCTGTATTTTTTCCCTTGTGGACTTTCCCATTTTCTTTAAAAGTCTATTTAACTAAATAGTGCATGCTAGTTCCCACTCATAGAGTTATACATCATGACTTGGTTACTTAATTTGTCTAGTGAGAGTGAGTCTATGTGAAATAAAAGACAACTTATAGCTTGCATATATGGTGAAAATAGTTATAAAAAGTTGTTTTGAAATTATGTCAAGACTGCTGAGGAAGGTGTCTCAGACAAAGGAAAATCCTGCAGCAAAAGAAATCCTCTGCTAGTTGATCACATTTGTCCGTCATGAGCAGCAGACACTTTCCAGTGTTATCTACAGCTTGGTGTTCATTAAGTTTTCTCTTTAGGATCTCTTACCTTTGAAGTAGACTTCTCTTTAATATTGATGCCACTAGCTCAGCTGAAATCAGGGTCCCATGGTGCCAGTGACAGAATTGTCATAGAGTATCATTTCAAACACAAAGGTGGTGGAGAAGGAGAGGAGTGCTGTGGCCAGATCACATAACAAGTTAGTGACAGAATCAGGTTTACATCCTCAATATCCTACATTTCATTCTGGCTCCACCAGGACACATTTAAGGATGTGTTCTGTTGCTCACCATGAATGAGAACACACTGGCAAACTTGTTCGTACATCCCTGCAAATGATGATCACTTTCATTCAGCAATGTTCAGACTCATAACCCTAAGGTGGAAAGTCATGCAGACTTCAAAGTGATAGAGACTCTGTAAATAGCTAAAAGGCAGAAGGAATGCATAGACTGTTGTCAGTCCCTCGGGCTATCTAGAACTCTTCTGCACCTGAATGTGGTCAAGTTTACCGATATTCCGAGGAGACATTGAATTTTAAAGGAAATTGAGTAAGATAAAATATTTAAGTGCAATATTTATGGTTTGGGTTTTGGTTTTGTTTGTTTGTTATGTTTGTTTTTAGCTTGTTTACTAGTTCCACTGTTACCCTGTGTAAAAGTTTACAAAGGTTTATTTGACTGATAAAATCCAAGTCATTATAACTATAGTCACTATAACCAAGTCACTATAAATCACGGATTTATTGCAATTTTCATGTAAGCTACAGTAGTAATTCTCTGCTTAGCCCCTGAAGAAATTTCTAAAGTGTATTACAGCCCCACTCTAGAGTTTGTAGTTCTTTTGCAAGCAGCTTTCCTTCAGGTACTTACTTTCAAGTGGCATACTGCTGCTTGAAATTAGGCAAATAACAACTAGTCAGAATGTAGTGATGTAATAGTTCAACTTTTTTCACAGTATTTGCTGGTGGGTTTTGTGTTGGCTCAAGAGGAAAGGGAATGTAAAGTATGTAGGAAAGCTGGAGGTCTGTAGATAATGCTTTATGAGTTAGAAGAATTGGTTCTTTGAATCAAAAGCTTCCCTTCTCTTGTAATCTGAAAGGAACACAATAAAGGAATGATGATTTCAGCATTTATCACCTATATCATTGCTACTTTTCCAACAGACACTCTGTTCCCTACTTCCTCTTTCATAGGATCAAAATAGTCAAATTATCAGTTTACATCCAGAAAGAAAAAAAAAAAATTAAAAAAATTAGCATATTGCAGAAATAATTTTGACAGTTGTGAAAAGGAATATTTAGAAATGCCTTTCCTGAATGCCAAACATTAACTATAAGTAACACACATGGCATTA
Source organism: Empidonax traillii (assembly GCF_003031625.1). Taxonomy (NCBI): domain Eukaryota; kingdom Metazoa; phylum Chordata; class Aves; order Passeriformes; family Tyrannidae; genus Empidonax; species Empidonax traillii. Next base: position 207,879 of record NW_020955330.1, read on the forward strand.
TCTTCTGCCTTAAACATTTCAGTAAGTACTGTATCACTTCACTGGAAAGAAATTTTTCTGTGTTACATTTTCAGTATAGACTGACTGTTACAATCTTTTTATTTGGGAAAAAACTAATTTGAAATCATTGTACCATTTCTAATAATAAAACTGGAATAAGGGAAAAGTCATTGAGGGACTATAGAATTATTTTGTCACATATAGAAAAGTAATAAGTATTTCAATAAATGAGAGAACAAGTCACTGCAAACTGAAGATGAAATAATGTGAAGAAACGGTAGAATTCATAGCACTAAGAAGTAGAATAGGCAGACCTGGATGATAGCAATAGGCAAGAAAGATAAGTGGGCACTTCCTAGTATGGAGTAAGGGATTAATTAGCATTCCCCATTGGGCTGCTAGTTAGAAAAATTGAGTCCTACTTTTTCTTTCAAGGCCAGCACATTAATATAAACTATAGTGTTTATTGTTAATATTTGAGAACAGCTTTCAAAGGCTATCAGTATAAAATGTTAAGTGAAGCCTCTCAAGTCTAGGAATTAATTGTCACATATTGTTACATACTGGTTTCAATCCCTGTATCTCAGATATCCCTTGGATAATAGTTCTTCCCCTGCTAGTGGCCTGTAAAAATATATTGATCATTGTGGACCTCTACTATTCTATAAGAAGACATACTGAATGCTCAGCAGTGATAGTAACTGATAGTAAGTGAAAATTGTTAATTTTGACTTGGAAGTGTCAGATGAGATATAATATCAGAGTTTCTAATCAGATATTCTACTTTTGTGTTCCCCAAATTAATCCATCTTGCTTATCCAGAAGAACTATTTCACTAACCAGACAAGATGGGGATAAAAACTTTTACTTCAAAAGAATTTGGTGAAGCACATAATCAAGTCCAAATCATTGCAAATGTCATTAGGTAAAATTCTAGGCTTTTCCTTTTTCCTTTCTGTTACATTGCAAGATGGTATGTGATCTGTGCAAAAGACAAAATAGAAAAATTCAAAAAGATTATGTGAGTTGCTGTTTGAGGGGAAAAAGTTGGTGAAGAATTGCTCAAGGGGATAAATTTTGAAATGCTGTCTAGGCGTCTGTGATTTTTTTTTTTTAAACCACAAGTTTCACTGGGATTACTGTCTCATGGTTTTATAGGGTCTGTGTGCCCGCCACAAATATAAAGGATGTTTTTTCTTCAGCCCAGGGTACAGCACCAGATGCCAAATATAATGTTTGCCTTCTTCATTGACTATAATAATGAAGACTACTTTTTCTAGACAAAACTCATTAGCTCAAAAATTATGATTTCAGGACAAATCTCTCTTTCTGACATTATTGTAGTCTGTGCTTGGAAATGGAAACCTACTAAAAACCTAAACCCTATTCCTCCTGTTTGGCATTTTATGGTTTTTCTGGAAGAAAAAAAAAAAAAAAAGTCACTTTTCTGCCTATTAGTTCTCAGCTGCCTTTCCTACCTGGAGGGAGACAGGATTTTTCGTGAAGAAAATGGTGGCCAGCAAGCAGAAAGAATGCACACTAGTAACCTGACACTGGAGACAGATGTGCTCATGGAAAGGAAATGAGGGACACCTTAGGCTGGGCTAAACCTTGTATAATTTTTATTTATTTATTTTCAGTTTGAGAGGTTTTCTGTGTGTGTGGCAGAGATGCATAATCTAGAAAGTACATTTTTAAAATTTTAAACTGGGAAAAAAATACGCTGTGTTCATGGCATCATCTCCAAGTTCTTACTGCAGTACAAGTAATAATTATAATTATTAGAAACATAATAGAAAATGAAAAACATTCTCTGTAGACCTAGTCTGTCTCACTTCTGTAACCCTACAATCTTTAGGATTGATTTTATTTAATACAATGAAGTACCAGCCATGCACCTGAATAATCATAAATTATAAAGTCCTTCCTAGGCAAAAGACAATTTCATCAGTTACCTACAGACTGTATTGATGAATTTTCCTTTTTGCTTAAGGAAAATACATTTACATGGGCTTGAAAGTGTACTTATTTTTCAGTTCCCTTTCATCTCCAACAAGAAAATTTGATTCTAAGATTCATCTACTAAATATATATGCATATTTCTTTTTAATAGGAAAACAAAGAGGTCAACTCTGGAGCAACAATGCCTGTGATCCCCACAAGCGTGACCGCATGTTCTATTTCAGGGAACCTATTTGGGGTCAGATTCCTCTCTGGCACTGGTCATAATTTCAGAGCTTTTTTAATTTGAAGACTAATTTATGTTGTCTTGAATTAATGATGTTCAAGAAAAAAACCTCAATGCTTGAAAAGCACAAGGTTCTATAATTAATTTTTATTTGCTGGTTAACTTTCAAATATGTAACCCCCTTACACAGCTAGACCTTTTGTGCCCTGGGTTTCAGCAGAGAAAATCTTTTAAAAATATGTTTTCCATGTTATAAAGAAAACTCTCATAAGGGATCATGTAAATAAACAAGTTTGTACCTTTTTGCTACAGCTTTAACATACTCATTTAGGAAAGAGAAGCGCTTACTGCAGTATTTAACATACAAGTTACTGTTTTTGTTTGCTTGGAAAATTTCAGGAAAGAAACACAGATATATTTTTGTCCTAAACTCTAAGTTTTAGAGCTTCACATAATTTCCATGGAAAATTATTAGTCTTATATAAATCTGTCCATTTAGCTGTACAAATTTCAATAAGCTTTTCAGACAGAAAGAGTTACCTTCCTGGAGATAATTTTCTATAACTGATCTAATGTTTTGGATTTGGACAGCCACCAACCACAGTAAAATTTTAATGTAGGAGGTGTTAGGACAGGCAAATTTCTGTAGAGATTGGCTGAGTGGTTACTTGAGAGAGAATTTCAAATGACCCCCCAGCTCTTTGCATATTTACACTTTTGACTTCAGGTAGTAAATTTCCTTTGCAGCTTCAGTAGATCTGTTTTCTGTGTTGCTTGCAGTTTATCATTAGGAATATGGTGTCCCATGAAGCAGATCTGCGGTAAGAGTGAGCACAAGTTCCCTTAAGGGAGTCTAGTGTGATGTAATGTTTTAGTATTCCAAACAGTTGTCACTGTTATCAACCCTCTGCAAGCCTGGCCACCATCTTGCAAAAAAGTGAAATGTATGCTTTATGTATGTGTTTTATTATGAGGGTTTAGACCTGTCTAGTACAGTCCTTTCAACTTTGCCTCCTGGTGAAAAGATTGCAGTGCTGCCTTGCTTTTCATCAATGTTCAGGCTGTGATACTGCCTTCTCAGTGTTTCCTCTTTGAATTATTTCTTTATGTGCTGTCAGCCTTTCTGTTGTCAACACAACTGCTGAGAGGTGGAAAAATAGAGAAGGTATGAGTTCTTCACTTTTCTGACCATCAGGCAAGCTGAAAAGCAGGAAGTGCAACCTTACATTCATATAAAATTTGTCAACACATGAAAAAAGAATTAAGGCAAGAAAGTCAGCTTTTATTTAGGAAAATAGTGGATTTCTCACTGAATTCCTATATTGTTTGTCCCTTGAGCGCTGTATAAGAAAGTTTTCCAGTTGCATATCACATAGTTTTGTTTATTGAAAAGTTTTGTGGTGTTTGCTCTTAGGACAGCAGCATCTACATGTTAACTATCCTTTTTGCCAGCTTTTCTAGATGTTGTATGCTTCTAACTAATAACAGATTTTTCAAGGGATAAGGCTGACATTGTAGACTTGTGAGACCTGTCTATGCCAGCATCTTTTTTTTTTAATTACATACACTGAGTGATTTAATTACTGTGTTGTGATAACAAAGTTCATTCCACTGAAGAGATTGCCTTGAAGAACCTATCAGTGCTTTAACTGCTGCAACTGCTGGGTGACTGCTCTGATCAATGCTTGCTGTGGATCTCTTACACTAATGATTTTACCATTGTTGAAGCTGCACTGATAGGAAAGGTAGAAAATTTTGAGGGGAAAAAAGCCTACCATAAAACAGGGCACAATGTGTCACCCACTTCTAATACAGTAAGGTGATTAGTGGCTGTACAATACCTATAACTATACCAAGTAAGGTCTTGTTTTGTTTTGTTTTGTTTTGTTTTGTTTTGTTTTGTTTTGTTTTGTTTTGTTTTGTTTTGGAAAGTGCTATCTCTATCAATGGAAAGACCAGAGACTAAATTAGCAGGAATGATGTAGCGGAAATATTTGCAAAGCCTGATATTAAGTACAGGATACAGTGAAAGAATATCCGGTAGAAGCTAAAGCAGCTAAGCACTAGTGCGTGATTTATACTGGTCTACTTCTGCAAGATATATATTAAATAATAATAATCTCTAATGTGAACAAAAGGCACAGAACAAGGCTCAAAATAAATTGTGTCGATTTCAGTGTTCACCACGAGGATTCTTATGTTAAGCCCTCAAAGATTTTGAGAGTCCAGGCTCATCAAAATTTTGTAGTGGATACTGTACTCCCTCAAAAATAGATGAATCCAGTAAACAAAATAGCAGCCCAAAACACCAACCCTCAGACAAAATACATGCTTCATGGAAGAGAGGTTATGTTAGGTTATGTGCATAACTTAAATGTTGTCAGAAAGTGCAGTACATGAGATGTATTGCATCACTGCTTTAGAAATTCTCAGTTGAATTTGGCAGCGTGTTTATTTGCTTTTGAGGCTAGTAAATATTTTTGGCTTGCACATTTCTACAAAATAGTAATAAATATCTGATGAACTTTCCTTTTGAATTGTGCTATTTTACAGAGATGTGGTCCTTGCTCCATTCAACTTATTCCTCATTGCAGCATTTGAATCCATTAAAAACAGAAATATAATGCTATTCTAGATGCAGAGGTGAAAATGCTAATGTATCTGGTCTTCAAAATTTGATTCATTTTGAGGAATTCTTCATTTTGGTAACAATTACTTCTGTATGGTTGTGTATCCCAGTTGTAAACTGCTGTATTTATACTGGAAGCATGCTTACACAGGGTGAGAAATTCTATTTTATGTTCAGTAACAACAACTTGTTTTTATTAATGTGAAAAAAATGGTGTGCATTTACTTGCTCTCAGTAATAGTGTAATAGAAATCATTCCAAAATTATAATGTGATCCTGCAAAAATTTACACACTCAGTGAACTTTCATGCATTAAATTATATTAAAAACTCCATCTTTTCAAAATGGAGATAATAGTCCTGGCATATTTTGGACCAGTGTTAAAAATGTGCATACTCCATATTTGTGCCATAGATAGCTAGTACCACTTGCATTAGATTTCTGGTTGGATATAGTGAGATGTAAGAATGTATGGGATGAATATATCCTGGAAGATATGTTAGTCGGTCAGTTTAGGGTTTTGCCCTTCAAGTTGCTACAATAAATAGGTGTAGAGGGCCAAGGAGTAACTAAAAATTTCCTTGAATTTCTTAACTATGTAACTTTAAAGAATGTTTAATTTATTTTACCTGTGTAGACTGGTACTGCGTGGTTTAAATTCAAGTTGTGTTGCTCTGTTGTGATAGCTTGTGTAAAATGATCATCTAATTTGTTTTCCATTTCTATACACATAATATTTTCTCACAAAAAAATAAACTTGCCTGAAATGCTGTTTCTAATGCTCATGAAAACAGCTATGTATTGTTTAAATGTTTTCAAGAAGAGCTCTGTGTTGAAAAGAAGTTGAAATTGAAGGTAGTTGTGGAAGTACATCCCATTGAAAGTTGACTTTTGGTGTGCCTTGAAAACTGGCCTTCGCATTTGGATGTTATTGTGCACATGTATACATGCACATACTTTTTGGGCCCTCCTTCTTTTTTCTTTCTTTCTTTTTTCTTTTTTTCCTTTTTCTTTTTCTTTTTTTTCTTTTTTCTTTTTTTCTTTTTTCCTTTCTGCTTTTTCTCTTTTTTTCCTGTTTGTTTTTAATGAGCCACTAAGGTGAGTAGAGCATTACTAGTAATGGACTTACAGGATATACTTGGAGACTAAGTGATTTGTATCTTTGAAGATGAATAAATTTGCTTAATGATTTCCCAGCATAATACCTGCAGGATGGAGAAATCACAGCATGAATGTCACAGCTTAAGAATGTTGTGGTTCTGATAGGTAGTAAATCATAGTTTTTCAGTTTCCTAAACTAAATATGATCACAAAGCTTCCTTTGGCCAGTCCATAGTCCTTTCATGCACGGTAGGTGTGAGGTGCAGAGTCCTCTCACTTTCAGTGTGGAGTGTCCTGGCTGCCAGAGCTGCCTGGGGCTGCTTTAGCCCCTGTTATACTTACTTTTAGGTTTAACTGTCTTTAAAAGCCTCCAGGGAGCTGTCATGACAACAGGGATTGATGGGTTGCTGGAGCCCAGGCTTGTTTCTGTCAAGAAGTTTGACTGGGGAGTGAAGTGGCAGAGGCAGCTATCAGTAGTTTTGCCATTCCAGTGTTGTGTGAGTCTCCAGATAACTCTAAAGGGCTTAGTAACCTTTCCCTCTCACCCTTGCTCCCTATGTGTTGTTCCACTGCTACCCAGGCTCTGCAACAAAAAAAAAAAAAAAAAAATTAAATCACACATCGTTTTGCAAAGCTGCTTTATAGAATGTTGGCTTGGCTTCAATGTGGCTACAATTATTTGCAGTATTTTTTTCCCCTTTTATAGCTTTTGCAGTGAAAGAAAGAAACCTGAAGTGTTTATCCATCTATCTCTTGTTTTGGGTACAAATGGCACTCATAGACTTACTCCATATCCATTGTAGATTTTGGGGATGCCCCAGTGTTGAAAGCCTGTGGAGGTTTCAGCACTCCACTATCCTGTGTTTGAGCCTCCCGTAGAGGCTCAGATTTGCGTGTCCACACCTTCATGGGTGGCATCTTGGAGGTATTGGACTTTGCACGCGCTGCACTGTCCATGACATATGCAAGTGCCTCTTGGCTCCCCAGCTGCCTTGAGCAAAAGTGGACACAGGTGTGGGTCACCACTGCCCAGGCATTTCTTGCAGCCTGTTCCTAGTTGTCCTCAGTCTTGGGAAGGGCCAGGATGGAGAATACCAACTGAATTAATTGGTTTTGTACCAGCAGCATCTTGGTTCTGCCATCTTTCCTGAGAGGCCCTTTGGTTTCCCATCTGTTTTATGGTGGTTGTAGAGTTTTCGCGAAGTGTGGAAAGAGTACTGTGGCCTGAAGATCGAGAAGAATTGAGAACAGGTTACAAGCTCCACAGCTTTTTCTGGCAGACAGAAAATGTAGTGTAGACAGAAGCTTGGATAGCTTGCAGATGGCATTTCAATTGGAAATTCCAATGAAGAATGGATATATAGAACGAGTTTCTTCACAAAACTCTTATTATTGCAGTGATTTAACCTTACCAGATTTAGATGTGCTAGTTCAGGTAACCATGGCAGTGCAAGAGTGAAATAGCCATGCTCCTGAGTGTTTGCTCACATCCTCTGATGAGTTTACAACCTGTTCTTAGGGCCATGCTGCCATGGTGACAGGGGTAGCCTTCCTGAGCTAACTGATTTAAGGTCATCATTGAATTAGTACTAATTTCATCCTGATTAACCAATATTAAATGCCATGTACTTAGAGAAATAAATAAATTATACAAGTGTTATCTATATTAATGCATTACTATAAGCACATTCGCTTGAAGATCAGCAGCTACATCTGCTGGTGTGTAGCAAAATAAATAGACCATGATCTACTCATGTATGATGCTTCATGTTTCTCTATGCTAGCAGCAGGGTTTCAGGACTCTAAGTACTTACAGTACAATGCTAGGCATATGAAAAACTGTGAATTGAAACAAAAATTGACTGCAGTCATCTTTGGAAAGCACCAGCAAACTTCGTATTCCTTGTTTTGTTTTTCAGAGGATTTATGTATATTTCCTTGGACCTTTGTAGTGGTTTAACCCCAGCTGGCAACCAAGCCCCACACCACAGCTCAGGTAAGGGGGAGAGAATCAGAAGAGTAAAAGTGAGAAAAATCATGGGTTGAGATGAAGACAGTTTAATAGGTAAAGTAAAAGCTGGGCATGGAAGCAATCAAAACAAGGAATTTATTCACCACTTCCCGTGGTCAGAGAGGTGTTCAGTCATCACTAGAAAAGCAGGGCACCATCATACATAGTGGCTACTTGAAGATACAAAATGCTGTCACTCCAAATGTCCCCCGCTTCTTTCTTCTTCCCTGAGCTGTATGCGCTGAGCACGATGCCATATGGTATGGAATATCCCTTTGGTCAGTAGAGGTCAGCTGTCCCTGCTGTGTCCCCTTCGAGCAACCTGTGCACCTCAGCCTCCTGGCCAGTGGGGTGAAATGAGAAGCAGAAAGGGCCTCTGATCTGTGCAAGCGCTTCTCAGCAATAAAGAAATCATCTCTGAATTATCAACACTGTTTTCAGAACAAATCCAAAACACATCCCCATACCAGCTACTATGAAGAAAATTATCTCTACCCCATCCTAAACCAGCCCATCCTTTTATTAGAATCTCCACAGCAACAGACTCAGCTTACAGTTTTATAGATAAAGAAAATACCGTATAATTGTCTCAGAGTGTATCAGTAATAATCTGAGGTAACACTGAGTTAAGGCAATGTTCATACTGCAAGCATATTTTATTGCTCTTTGGTTTATATAAGACCTGAGAAGAACCCAAATAAAAACTTGAGGTTTATTAAACTCTAAATTAAGTTTAAATGACTTACCATGTCATATTTGTAGCACTTTGACTACACTTTTTATATAGAATTTCTGTAGCCATTTTAAATAGATCTTAGAGATTTACATTTGTCTTGTTGAGATACATTATTTTCAGGGTTTGTTGTAGTCGTTACACATTAACTTACAGTTGGCTAACAGCTAAGTAAATGTTTGGCAACTGATCAGAAGCCCTAAATGAGGTCATAACTTATGGAGGGGTTCTGAGAGGTTACAATTCCTGTACATCTCAATTAATATTGTAGCTAGTAAGCATTCTTTGCAGCTCATAGGCTCTGATCCAACAGTGTGATGAAGTGTAAGTGTATATTTAAGCCAATAAGTACATCCATCATCTTCACTAAGGCTGCTCATCTGCTCAGAAAGGTGTACAGGAATGAATAATTTGCTGGGCCAAGGTGCCTTGGATTAAATAATTATTTGTTGGGAAAGTTTCAGTGCAACAAGGTGAAAGACTTGAAAAACATCTTTGTCCTGAATGCTAAGTTGCAGTTCACTGATATATGTTAGCAGCAACAGATTTCCTTTATGAAAGGTCTTGTTTTCTATCTGATTGAAACTCATTTAAACATAAATACACCTGATATGTTCTTGATTTATCCTTACCTAGAAGTTACCATTGTAGCTGGCATGATGAATGCAGAATTAGAAAAGTAATGATTTTAGGCTAATAGGCATGTTTCTTATGATGTCAGGCTTAACTGAAAGTTATTCAGCCCAGTATTTCAGAGGGGTTAATTTATATTCCCTTCACATCGTCTCTCATTATTTTGATATAATTTAAATTGATGTATTGATTGCATCGCAGTGGCCACAAACTGGCCTGGCATGATAAGTAGAAGAAATGCATAAAAAAAGAAGTACCTTCTTTTATTTTTCCCATAAAATACCTATGTATTCCATAGGGAAAATATCACCTGAAGTTGTGTAAGTAGAGAAGTAGAGAATATCTCAGTCTTTGTAGTTTGCACGGGAAAGCTGGGGACCAATTCTTCATATGGAGCAAACCTAAGAGAAATGTAAATGTGAGTTATTTGGACAGTTGTGTGAGGTGCCTCTCCTTGTGTGTGGTAGAGACTACTAAGAACTACTGTTATAAAACAGAAAAGGTGAAGTATTTTCTTGACTTTTTTGGTTGAAATACTATCAGCTTATTCAAAGTTTTGTTATCTCTTCTGTTATCAAACAGGAAGTCCTCTCTTTGCTTTAATGCCCCTGAAAGGTAGTCTTATCAACCAACCATTCTTCACATTTGGCTCCCCAAAGTTTCTTCCACTTCTAGTATCTCACAGAGTGATTAGCTCTGAAAAAGGCATGTAGACCCAACCTGTGTTTAGCACTTGTACACACTATTGGATATTTTATTTGTGTGAAGACTGAAAAGATTAGTCTTGACTGATAAAAAAAGTGGCCTGGTTTTCAGTTTGTTCAGGATTCCACTAACTGAAAACATAATCACTACTCAGAAGGGACCCTGCCTGCAGTGATGTCAGAATTGTGTTTAACAACACTATCAGCTTTATGGTAGTGATATACTAATGGTATTATTAGATATACAAAACCTACTTATCTGAAGTTAAACATCTTGAACGGGAAGGATTTGGGGAATGTGTTTTGGTTTCTATTGGGTTTTGGGTTTGGTTTTTTGTTTTGTTTTGTTTGTTTGTTTGTTTGTTTTCCGTTTCTTTGGTTTGGTTTGTTTTTTTTGTTGTTGTTTTGGTTTGGTTTTTTGGGGTTTTTTTCGGTAGGTTTTTTGGGGGCGGGATCTTTTTGATGAAGAAAAAAGAAAAAAATGCTTTCAGAGTCCTCTTTTGGGTCTCCTTTTTAATAGATTTTGTTAAAACTGAGATTTTTGTCTTTTGCTGAAGGTCCAGAATATGTTTTGTGGGGTTTTTGTATTGGCTTGTTTTTTTTGATCAAACTTAAGAAAACTTGCATTGACTTAAAAGTGGTTTTTTCCAACAAAATAATTTAAATGAAAAATCCCTGTGTCCTTTATTTCTGACTAATTTTTCCTAGGATCAATATGTAAATATAATCCCAAAGTAAATATCAGCCATGATGCAGTGCAGACTTCAAGGATGGAGATGAAACTGAATCCTCATAATAATTTGGTCAGGATTTTAATAGGTAATGGTCATATTTTGTAGTTGCTTGTAGCTCCTTCGTTCATATGGAAAGGCCACCAGAAACAGAAAATTAACCAAATATATAATAGAGTATACATTCATTGACTGCATGAAGATTGTGCCTTTGCTTAAAGGAATTGTAGAATTGTGATTTTCACCAATAAATGTATTTTACTTTACACTTGTAAATTAAAAAAAATCTTAATTCTGTAAAATGGCATAGTTGTTTGCCCATTAACTTGGCATTTAAGAATGAGCTTGTTACAGATTTTAAATACTCACAGCAAAGCTCACATTCTTTTCTTGATTTCCCCCCCACTCCCCTCAGTGTTCTCCTTGTCTAGCCGTAAACCCAATGAGTATTTTAAGATAGCATAAAAATTTGCATTTGTTTTCAGTTTATCCTGTAGATGTTTCCAGGTGATGAAAGGAGACCTTTTGAAAATTGCCTGCTCCTTTCTTTTCTGTTAAGTGATGAAAAACACACCCGATGCTGACAGAGACTGCTTTTGTCTCGTTGACTTGTACAAGTAATTTATACAGCCTTATAAATCTTGGCTTTGTGGGACTTATATGGCTTATATTGGCTTTATGTGTCTTATAAATGAGATGAAGAGTGTCCCTTTCAGAATGGATTTGTTAATGCTGAGAGTGATACTTTCTCCCTCTAACCTCTTGACCACCCCTTTGTAAAATAGCATGGTTTAGAGCTAATGGATTAATTGCATGTATAGTGAACATCTTCATTTTTAAAACCAGTGCAAGCTGATACCTCTGTTGTCCTGTATTAAAAATAAAGTATTTCAGGGAAAAAAAAAAAATAGGGACAGAAAGGTTTGTAGGGTAACTTATAAAGAAAATCATATTGTGTTTAACGGAATAAACTTTGAAAGGCCTTGGTGTGTTTATATTGGTTATAATGGTTATAGATGATTATGGGTGTAGTATATATTAGACAACTATATCCCTTCTAAAAATATTTCAGAACTTTTTAGAAACATTTCCATTTCTTGGTATTTTTTTAAGTTGGTGCAAACAGTACCTTTGTGTAAGGCGTGGTATTTTGGAACTACTCTTCCCAAAACTAGCTCTTGTATTTGAATATTAATTTTACTCAGATCTATTTAGATCAATTTAACAATCATTCTGTATGGAGACAAAATCTATCCAAATAAAAATGCATTTTTTTCCTTTTAAAAAAAAAAAACAAAACAAAAAAAACCACCAAAAAACTAAAAGAACTGGTGTCCCTTTGTTTTAGCATTATAGAGCCTTCTTTTTTTTTGGTCCAGAATTGTCTTTGAAAAAAGTGGGGCATCCCAGCATTGCATAACAAGGAAAGAACCCCAGTTAATCAAACACAACTATTTTCAATTCAAAACATATAGTATTATTTTTTGTCAAAAGAGATTTAAAATTAGTATGTTCAATTTGCCTCTGAACACCTACCCATTAACAAGCATAGTAAAAGACCTTTCAAATATTCTTTAATAAATCATCAAAAAACTGCTAGACAGGAGCTATCTCCAAAAATTAAACATAAGTGAATATTTGATACCCTGTGTAAGCGGAAAATTAGAAAGAAACAAAATCATTAAGCACAAGTCTTGTATTAGGAAAAAAATATCCCAAACCTAATTAAGAAGTCAATTTGTTAAAATCTAATTATAATTAAGATTTATTGAAAAAAGAGAATTTTGATTCCTTTTTCTCTATCACTTTTTAAAAATCACTTTGTTACAGTACTGCTTCAGTTTGTTTAAAATGTTCACACACAGCTGGAGCATATGTTCATTTGGTGTGATCCTGGTTTATACACAGCAGTTGTCCTGATTTAATCTATTTAGATTCTGTTATAAAGTGACGCTGCTCCTTTTTACGACAATAACAGATGATTTAATGTTTTCTCATAGCATCTTAATGCCAATTAGCTACTAATTTATGCAATTCCGTGTATTTTGCATTAGATTAGGCTTTGATTTTTTTGTCATAGTTGTTGGTCCGTGGCTATACAAACTCAGAAATTTTCATTTTCAGAAGATGTAACAGATTTTGTAAGAACTCTTTCCTGACAGCATTGGTCCATCTAGTTCATGTTCATGAGAAGTCTATCTTAGATCTGGAAGACCAGTCTGTTTCTTCCTCTCACAGCTGTCAGCTTTAGAAACAGGTATCATCCTTTCCGAAATTCAGATATTTTTATAATTTATAAATATATAATTTATAAATAGAGGGAAGAGACAAACAAAGAAACAGTATTAGTGAGTTTAAAAGACAGTGACCAGCAATGTCTTTCTTATGTTGATTTTCTACCTCCTCACTCAGTTTTGGATGAAAAAAATTGCAGCAAAGCTAGATTTTTGTGTTTTGCAAATGACAGTTTGTTTTTAACACATGAGTTGTAACTGCCAGAGCTCAAACTGTTTCACATTTTCTAAAGCAAAAAGATGGAAAGTGGTTATCATTAGTTTTTTGTGTATTTAAGAAATGCAGTGCCTGGATATATTCAGTGAGCATCAGGGGCATATTTGCTCTGATGTAGCAATTATGCTACTGCTGAGGAGGTTTTTATACTGTGATAAAACCTCATTCAGAGCAAGGGCTCACAACAAGGTCAAAATTTCTGATGGTATTAGCAACCTAATGCCTCTTCAGCTTAATATTTTATTACTGAGTATTGAAATGTGGCTCCTAACTTTTTTAATTAGATGCAGTGCTCATCCATAAATAAATGAGATTACAAGGAGGCAGCTGTAAGAACTAGTGTGGCTGGATGCAGCCAAGGCACACATGACTGGCCTAAGTCAGTCCTTCATGCAGTTCATCAGGGTCTACTTACACCTTGAGCTACTGGGCTAGAAGTGCCCTCAAAAAAGAGGTAGTGGAGTTCAAACTTCTCTGGCTTACAGACCATTGAATCCTCTGCTTGAATAGATAAGGTGTCTTCCTAATCTGTCCTCACTATCTCAAATTCATCTCTCTCCTTACAGATTTTTCACAAGGTTCACTCTGCTGCCTCCTTCGTTTTCCTCAGGATTTGTCTTTTTCTGCTTGCTCTTTCTAAACTGCCTCCTAGCAGCACTGTTACAGCTAGTGCAGGCTCTGCTTTTTCCTCCCCTGAGTATCAGGCAGCACTCTATGGCTTGTGTCCTGAAAGCACTATAGCTCTGCTTTTGGGCTACTAATCCTTGCCGCTCAACTGTTCTAATGTGACCTCACTACCTGTAGTTCAAGAGCTTGTTTGATCAGACCTGTGTTGGATACTTCTGCCTGTGTACCACGGCTCAGAGCAAACATGCTCTTAATTGAAGAGATCATATTCTATCCTTTAACCTCTTCTCAGTTGTTGTCACATGGACTTTTCTACTCCAGAACATCACACCAAGGACCAGTGCTAATCTTCCAACATGAGTGCAGTTTTATCAGTAGAGAAGTATTTTCTATTGACATTGCTGTTTCTTTATTCTACAGTGAAGATATTTTGATAACAAGTTGCAGCATCAGCCAAAATAAAAGATAGCGGTAAAATGTAGGCATCAGTAAATTTTAGCAGTGTCTGCTGAGCAGCTATCTAAACAGTTCCTGCAAGGTGGTTTCTAAGTACTTGAGACAAAATTATGTGAAAAACTACTATGTAAAGCAGCCCTGTAATCATCATCCATGCCCAAATGTGAAATTCTTTCTCCAAAACAGTTTTTAAAGTAGGATAGGATTTTGTGACTGTCATGAACTGTTCTGTGTGTGATTGATTGGATATTTTAGATTTTAGATTTTCTTTTTTCAGTCTAAGCATCTTGTTTGATAGTGGCTGGCAGATAAGACAAAAAATTATTGTGAGAATGAAGTGTCTTTACAGTTGTCTAGACTTTTAGTTACCCCAACTAGAATACATGTAGTTCTTCATTTTGTCTTTTCTGTATCTTATTTGACTGGAGAAACACCTGAAGTGTTCTGGATGCTTTTATTCCTACTTCTCACAACTGATACATGTTGGAGAACACATATTAATATAAAGATACATGAATGTGTTGGTAAAGCACAAAATTGAGATGGAAGCTTGTCATCATACAAATGGATATAAAATCTGAATTCCTCCAATCAAGTAGTATTGAACTTTTTCATATATGCTTGAGAAGTGGAATAGATACTTATCAGGGACACATGGGAAAAAAAAAAAGTATATCTAATGTCAGTCTGGAATACATTATACAGGAGTATGATGATTGGATATTTTAAGGAGATGAAAAATGTTAAAACACACAGTCTTAAGTGCAGAGCAGAAGTAGAATAGGCATTTCAGAATAAGTTATGCTCATGTGTTCAGGAATTACTGGACATAACAGGAGTTACAGTCCAGCAGTGCTGATCTTTAACACAGAAACCTCTTTTTAGCTTGTGGTAGGCAAACAAATGAAAAGACGTTGAGAATACTGAACAACGAAAAACCAATAAAAAACTGATAAACTGTATTAGGATCCTTTAAGAAGGACTTTGGTAGGACTTAGCTGTTAGGCCATCTTGTCATGGCACCCAGTTATGCTGGAGACAATTGATAACCCCTGAACATCTCAGTGGAGGTAAGATGAGCAGAATCACCAGTGGTCAGTGGGCCACAGAAGGCGTTGTGAAGACTGGCTAACAACAGACGGTCACTTAGAGGTCACCAGTCACAGAAAAAAACCCCAAATGAACAAAATCAAAATAAGTGAGCTGTGGAAGAGTATTACTAATGAGAAAATAAAGTCACCTTAATGTGTGGAAGTCTACAATGTCAAGCTTATGCACACCAGCACATCAGCATAAGCTAGAGGATCAAGGGCAGAGTTCTAGTTTATCCCATTTTTGGGTTATTGCTTTGTCATGAGTTATTCCATTCTTGTCACTGAAGTGACTGAAGGCATTGAAGCAACACACTACATGCTAGTTTGTTGATGTTGTTATTTCTTGAGCACTGTGATTGTCTTAGATTCCTCTTTAAAATATCATAAATAAATCCTGTAAGCAAGATATATATATATATACTTTGTGATATGGATGAAGAATTTTTATTCTGAAATTCTTGATCTACTACAATTATAAGTTGGGGTTCAACATACTCAGAAATTTGGCTTGATGTCTTAAAAGCAGCCCTTAAGCACTCATTAGGTTCTCAAATCAATTAGTATTTGAACTGAATGTTTGGAAATGGAATTCATTTAAAATAACCTTCAGTTCTTAGCAAAGAGAAGTACAACTTGGCTAAAGGTAAATTATATACATTTTCAAAGGTACCTCAGTGAGTGTTGAATCACTCTGGCACTGAACTTAATTTTGTCACTGTAGGAAATCTATATAACATCAGTTTCTGGTAACTGCTGTTCTATTATTTTTTAAAAATAAAATTAATTTTCTCTGGTTTGCAACCTTCTGAACTTTTTTTGGTTGATTGTGTTTGTTGATTTCAGTTTGGTGTTTTGTTTTTTTTTTTTTAGTGTTCAACAGAGAGAAACAGTTCAGACAAAAGAACGGTAGCAGATGAAAGACAAGGACTCTTCAAAAAGAGTCTAAAGACGGGAAAACAATTTCAAACAACAAAAGATAAGTACTGAAAATCTAAGACTCCTGGAAACCACCACATTTTCAGTTATAGAGATACAATATTGTCATTGTCACTAGAGAAGTGTCCAATTTGAGTGGAGCTATGGTTGCTCTCGGCCCTCCTTTCAGTGAGCTGTCCTTACTCAGTAAGACATGGTATATGTTCAAGGGCTGGTTGCTGAAGAGAGATCAATTTAAGCACTTGCTTAACAGCTTTCCTTTATGAGGACTTCAGTCTGAATCTTCATCTACTGGTCTGACTTCCTTTGCAAGGTTTTGTCCAGTCCTAGTTCCCTTCAGTGGCAAAGTTAAGGAGGTATTGTATGAACTTGTCAAATATGTGATACAGACTCTTGGGGAAGACCTGCTAAAGGTCCATGCACATTTCAGGTGGTCACTCTCCTAGTTAGTAATGCTTTGAAGTAAGGAAATAGGGTTCTGTGAAGAGAAGGAGTGAGAGAGGAGCCTAAATTTGGAAAGATGTATCAAAAATTGCATGAACCTTAACCCCTTTTTAAGGAAAGAGGAGACTGTTCAGTATAACTCTTATCTACAACCAATTCAGCTAAGCAAATATCAAGCAGCTTTAGGTCACCTGTCACCAAACACCAAAAGATACCTCCTTGAAATAGGTATATCCAAAATGCTTTTTGGATATCTGCCTGAACAAAACCAAATACTTTAAGAGCAAACAACACACAAATATAAATTAATCACAACTTCTTTCAATATGACAGGGTGTTGATAAAAACACGATGTAAGAAAAGTAATTGAGAACTGCTATTCATATTCCCGCTGCACTTTTTATGTCCTTTCCCACTCACAAAGTCTGCAGAATAAATATTCAAGGAGGAAGAGAAATGTAATAAGAGATGATATAATGCAAAAGATAAAGAACTTCACACCTTGGTGAAAGGAGGTAGCTAAACCACACACAGGCAAGTTTTTGCCAAAAACAGGGGAAAAAATATAAAAAAAAATGTAGATAATTCAATGAATACTAAAGAATGAGGGGATGTACTTTCTGCAAGCACTGAACTTCTGTGATATGAATGAGCAGTAGTGGATGCTGATGTCTAGTTTTCCTGAGCATGCAGAATGTATGCATCAATTGCTCTTATCATATCTTTTTCATTATAAGTTTCCTTTCTTTTTGTAGTGATTTTTTTCCTCTGCTTGAAATTCTTCTTCCACGCTTTTCAGTGTTGCTGAGTGTGTGTCCTTGGACTTGCTGATCTTGGTTGTGTTCATATGACAAAAAGGGAAGCTATTTTGCTTGCCAGTTGTGCTTTTTGGAAGCACTGTCAAGGAAATGTTCTGCCAGGCTGAAACTTATGAAAAGCAAATCAAAGGAGCATAACATTTTTCTGTTGCATGTATTTAATAGCAACTGTTCAGCTAAGGGTGGTTCAGCCAAATCTTTCACTGAAGACTTTAAAAAAAAGAAGTCTAAGAATCTAGAGATAAAGAGCCAAGTTGGAAAGAAAAAAAGTTTTAAATATCTAAGTCATTTAAGTGATGCAGTGAAGAGAGGTAATTCTTATACTACACAATCAAAAGAACTCCAATATAATGCCTCCTTTTAGTACAAGTTCAGGAGTAACTATTGATTAAAGGACTACAGTGGAGTAGAATAGATTTTGTTCAAAATCTATTTCTTCCTTCCTTGCTTTTCTACTTTCTCTTTGTGGTTTTTCTTCCTTCCCTAATCCCGTAATTCTTTTTATATTTCTCTTTTATTTTTATCCCTCCTCTGCTCTCCGCATTTTGTGTCTCTAACTCTCATCCTTCCTCCAGACCCTATCTTTTGGTCATGCCCTTGTTTTCTTACCGTTTTCTGTAACCAGTTCAAATGTGCCAAGGCCGCAGCAACTACAGTGATAGCAGCTTATACCATCTCCAATAACTCAGCTTTGGGGCCTTAAAATGAGAAGTAAAACCAAATCTCCAAGTTTGTCTCAATTTTGTACATGTGGCTATGCAAATATTTGTACTTCATTTAGTGTTCATTCTTTAAGATCCCTTATTATCATTCAAAGATAAGCATCATTATATCTGTCAAATAGAAGGGGAGTTTAAAGAATATTCAGGAAGACCAAACTTTTAGAGTTTTCATTTTAAATTTAAGTCATCTTTGACTTTTTGCTTTTAAATTTACAACTCAAAAGTGTTCAAACTCAAAAGTCAGTTTAAATCAAATGAATGCTGACTGAAAGCTAGTTTCAACAAAATTTCTAAACAATAAATGAATTAGACATCATTTATAACAATTTGAAACATCTTAATAAATACAGTAGTTGTAACAGCTCTACAACTTACTATTTTTTTCTTATACAAAAATACATAAAATAACTTACTTTTACTGTCAGTCTGGATTTTAAAAGAAAGAAAAAGATGCTGTTAAAATAGGGAAATATTTTCCTGAGAATTCCTTCCTGCAGGAAGTTAGTGATTAATTGGTACTCATAGATGCCATGAGTGGGTTTGAGATAGTTAGCTATGAAATCTGTGATTACAAATGTATCTGACTGAAGACTTCAGGTTTGAAAAGGAATTTCGACATGTGCATGCATAATTGACTCAGCACATTAGAATGTCAATAGCCGCTTTCTGAAACAAGTGGTAATGGGTAATTTTAAGAGATGCTAGATGTTCTACCATGGTAAACATGTAACATAGAAAGAAAACATGAATATTTTCTGAAGAGAAAGTTTTTTTTCAAATACTGTGCTTAAGCAGAAAAACTAAGTCTTAAAATGATGAATCTTGCATACAATAATTAAAAGATTGGCAAAAAAATTGCACACTTTTAACTTAAGGGCTGTAAAAATAAATTTTCAAGAACGGAGTAGTAATTAAAGGATAATAAAATTATATTATGTGACATTTTGGCAAAAGAAATATTTTATATTAAATATATAATACAGAACCCCCACACACATATCAGCTCTTTTAATAGTGAAAATTATAGTAAATGTTCAACAAAATGCATTCTTGTTGATTGGAAGAGGAAGAAGAAAGAAGAGGAGGAGGAAAAAAGAGTAGGAAGGAAGAGGAAGAAGAGCAGGAGAAAGGAAGAGGAGAAGAACTACTGGATATCCAAAAACACCTATCCATATCATGAGCCTTTAATACCTTTGTAAATATAATTTTTTTTACCTTCATGTTCCTTGCATAACTTGAAAGCAGACACCTAAGCGCTGTGCCCTTAGTGCTATCCTTTCATCTCTTCTGGCCTGGAGCAATAACACCATAGAATTTATATCTGTATCATTGTCTTTCAGTTCTGCTAATCTTCCTTAACAGGGCTGTAAATAACACCACTCAGATTCCCTTTCAAATAAAAAACTAAATGAAAAAGAGAGAGGGAAGATCTGCAAATAACTCCTCCCAGGGCCATGACCTCTTCCATCTATCACAAGCAGAGCAGGTAGATAAGGAGGTTTGATATGAAAGCAATCATTCTGAGTGACTACATCTTAAATCAGCTTGTAGATGAAGCTTTGACAGATGCTGATAGGAAGGGCTGGCAGAAGCCACATGAAGACTGTGTACTACTTATCCATTATTTTCCTGTTTCCCCACGATTTTTAGAGAAAGGAGAAAAGATGAAAATCTTCCACCTCTATAAGCAGTTTTTCAGTCCTCTCTCAGTAATGGCTGTGAAACTCTTCTGAAGCATTGTAGTGTTCTCAAGTCATAATATTTCTCTCCAAATAATCTTTTACTTGAGAAAAAAGACCCTGGGACATAGAGCTAACAGCTACATTTTCATTAATTATAATTTCGATTATTACTTTGAGCTTGCATCCAAGTGTAAATGGCTAACATTTAATGCAGTTTCCATGTTAATAGATAATAAATGGCATATCTAATAAGAGAAAGATAAAATTATTAAATTCATAAGGACATTTCTTTGATGTATAGTTCAAAACTTTTTATGCTTTTTTGTGATGCTGTATTGAACCAATATGACCTTTACTACAGTCATCATCCCATTATAGAAATGAGCAAACATGGGCAGTAATAAAGAAAATTTCTTATCACCAAACCCTGCCACCCAGCAAAAAATGTCAGATTTTACATACTTTTCAAATTCATCTGTTTCAATCAGTTGAAAAGATCGTACCTTTTAATCTTATAAATTATGTCTTTGTAGAAAACATCTATGAAGACGGTAATAGGTAGATTAAAAAATAGAAAATATAAATAAAGGAGTAATCTTAAAGTCTAAATCCACAATAGTAGCCCAAATGGAATATGCAAATAGAGTTTTAAGCTTTCAGCATGACTGCTTTCAGGTCTAATTTTAATTCAGCTCTTTAGAGTCAGCATATGAGAAGCAGAGTAAAATGTCAAATTTTAGGGCTGAGTACTTTGCCTGAATTCTAAGAAAGCAGGTAAGAACATTAAACTTCTAGTTTTTGTGGCACTACACTAGTATGTTCATTCATGAAATCATACCCTGTCCAGCTGCTTGCTCTATTTGGGATTTATATCAGGAGTGCACTTTTAAAATGAATATCCCAGTCATTCCCAATTATTGGGCTTGACTTCATGTCATGGTACAGTATCAGAAATTGTGAGGTGCACTGGTTATGAATTGAAGGTGAATACAATAGATGAAGTCCAACTGTTAATCGACATTCAGTCCACAGAAGCTGATTATCAGCAAGTCTGAGTAAATACATCTGAAACACACGTAGTGTGGATGTTGCATTCTTGGCACCCCCAGTTTTGCTCTACAAGCCTTCTCCCCTGGGGCTGTACTACCTGCTTACACAGACATGACTTCAATCTCCTGAGTTAGAACTTTGTCTTTTTGCTGTCAGCCTGGTTCTTGAGATTTAACAATGAAAGTGGGCATACTCCCTTATAGTCCATGGCAGCTCAAGAGTGACTCTCAAAGAAATGTAGAAAATAAAAATAAGCCTAGATATATTATAGAATGGGATAAGAAAACCCCAACAATGGTGCATTCCCCCCACCCCCCCCAAACTCATTTTTGGTTTGACTTGAACAACCTTAAAAAGTTGCACAAGTTGTGAAGTTAGAAATAAAGACCTGTGTGTGCTGCATGGCTTCAATATCACTGTACTTTGAGTGTTACTAGGAAAGGAATGAGACTAAATCCTGAATTCTTTAATTTAAAAAAATTAAATGAATCCAATTTTTAGCACTTTAATGTAACCTTTTTAAAAAACATGTAAACATATAGTCCCATGAATTTACATCTGTCAATTGCCTTTTAATAAATACAAAATTTTTGTGTTTCATATAAAACAAAGAAAAAAGCTACATAGTATAACTAAATCTTCCAAATAACTCACTCAGACTAACATACAAAGTTTGGCTCTTAGCTGAATGAGAGAGATATACTACTTGCATCTAACCTCTTTCTTCTTTTGTGGCTTTTTTCTTCTGCCTTGAATTGCAGCATCATCTTTGAAGACATTACTGCTGGAATTAATTACTTTGCCATGTATCAGAAGACTGGCATCCTGAGATTTGTTACATCAAAGGATATTGACTGAGAAGACAAATAATTAAATGACCCGTAACACAGGTAAATGATACTCTTGGGATCAAAGGGATCCCCTATGAATACTGTGTGCTGCTCCGTTTTGCCAGTCATAGAAAATGTCATTTGGTTGCAAGGGCTATAGTGAGGTAGCTTTTGTCAGTCCTTCAAAGTGAGGTGTTTCCAAACAGGATCTTCCTGTTTGTTTTCCTTGTTTGCTAATTATTCAGAAAATACCAAGATGAATTTGAGACTTGGCCAAATATCAATTTGTATGACATGGATATTATAGTACTTGTAGGCCAGAGTTCTGAACCGCTTCCAAGTGAAAGAGAGGACAATCACCAGTAGTCGGTACTGGAAAATGATGGGGATGGCTGACTAAGAATTTTCTGGTGCAAGAAAATAGCATGCAAAAGGTATTACCTTTAAATCTTGTATCAAACCAAGATTATTATTTTTAGTCTTCTTTGAAAGTGAGTTAAGCTTAAGATGTAAATATTCCCCTTCTTTTAGTGCATAAGTGTCCACGTAGAAAGTTAGTGTAGAGCAGCTAGTGTAGCTGTAGCTTAGACTGTAAGAGCTTGGTTGCATAGAAATGCTGTAATGTGCCTTCTTTAAATATGTTTTCCTAAGAATTGTGGTTAAGCCTTTCAGTGCCTCTGTCCTCTCTTTCTTTACTCATTCCTTTCTTTTTTTGAATATAAAGACCCCATTCAGCTGCCAGGGTTAATACTTTACATATCATTGGCTTTGAACTAGGTTGCATATTTCACTGTGGTGCAAATAAATCATGAAACTAAAAATGAAATATTACTTAATTACTCAGTATAAATAATCAAAACCTATAAGTGTTGCCTGAAAATATAAAAATTATTCCATTCAAAATGAAATGGAAGTCCATAGCTGCAAGATTTTTTTGAAGATCTGTTAAAATGCTTTCTGTTATAGTAAAATGTATATTCAGGTGTACATACAAATAATAATCTCATATGAATTTCAACTGTTAATCTACTGTATTAAAGTTCTATACTGCTGCAATGATAATCTGGTATGATTAATTCTTTACACGATTTCATGTAACAAAATTGCTCACACGACTTTTTTTCTTTTTCTTTCTTAGTGTTTTTTATTACCTCATTAAAGGTCATGGCTTAGATCCACCTTTTTGATAAGGGACTTTCCATTGCTTTCTAAAATTAACTTTTTCAACTAATAGTACTGTTTCTTTTCTGCTTCTTACTGTTAATAACCTAATAAAGCTTAATAGGGATAACAACAGTTGGAAGGAACTATTCTTGTCAGTCAGTGCAGAAATAGTACACTTTACGAGTAGAACTAAGGAGTAATAGCCACTAAATCTCAGGACAAGAAAATATTTACTTCATGTCTATGGTATGTATTGGAAAAGGTTACTTCCCCTGTAGGGAATTCACTTTAATGGGAATTTTTAATAAAAAAATAATTGTTCAGTCCTGAGGATGTGGCCATTAAGCTGACCAGGTCACTTCCAAAAGTACAGGTCCTCTTCCCTAACTTGTGACATGAGTAGGAATGGGCTAGTAAGCCTTAGTTGTTCCCTGACTGAATTCAACTGTAAAAATCTTCCTGTCTTCAACAAAACTGGATTTATGTAATTTGAAAGACTTGTCTGGTGGCAGGATCTTTACCTGAGTCCTCTACAACTGGAAAACTTTACCATATGTCGCAGAAGTAATGATATTAATATGGCAGGAGAAGGAGGATACTCAGGCAGGGCAGAAATTCTATGATTCTATGATTCTATGAAATTACCTGCAGGAAGGTGTACAGCTGTTCAAGGTGGTAGACGGTCAAGGTGTTACTTTCTGACAGAACACTATAAAGCATAACTAGAAAAATATCTTTGAATTGTGCATAATAACAGAAGACAGCACAGAAATTTGGTCCAGTAGTGTGTAATTGTGTGCTCCTAGTAAAAGGTCTTCTGCCTCCTTAACTGTGCATGCATAGCTGCTTCCTGTTTCTTAACAGTTAGGCAAGTAGTTATGTGAGGATTCTATGGCACCTTCAATGTTCCAATGTTTATACCTACAAATCATTAAAATTGGGTTTGTTGTGATTGGGCAATAATGTAAGAAGTGATTTTTGCTCTGTAGAGTGGTATCTGCCAACATGGCTGGGAAAGACTCAATCCTTGCCTGTACAAGAACGCTAAGTTGATTTACTATGGAACATTTTAAAGTAATACAACTCCTTTGTGGATATTCTTATTTCAAAGTAGTTTCTGCATAGTTCAGCTTAAATGGTTTTGCAATCAGATTCTTAACTATGAAAGTGTATGGTGATCTGTTCAGAGGATCTCCTCATGTGGAGAGAAATTTCTTTGTAGTATTTAATGTTAGTTTTTGTCTTAAAAGAGTCCTCAAGACAAAGTTGAAAAATGTCTCTACCTAATGACAGCTTCTGTCTCCAATAATAATTTAGTAATAAGAACACAGTATTTTTTTCGCACTTATACTTCTTTTCATTGTAAGGCAACATTTTACTGTCTATACCAATGTTACCTGGTTCCCAGTCCTATGGTACTCTTCCTTTTCAAAGTGGGATTTTAAATCCCCTTAAAGCTACGATTCACTCAGCATGCAAAGTAGGACATAGGCTGGTGAAAATATGGATTGAGAAGGTACACATAGATGTTTTATTTATTTATTTATTTATTTATTTATTTATTTAAATACTGTAATTTAATTGGTACACATGACATTTTTCAATACACCTACTATGCTGGGAAGTTGGTCCCTCATATCTTCTATTAATGTGGCTCTTCCAAGCCACAATTCTGAGTTGTGCTCTCTTGCTTTTGAGTCAACACCTAATATTTCTTTTCCCTTGCTGTGTCTCCCTATAAACATGAGTTATTTTGGATGAGAATATTGGATGAGGAACAGTGTTTTCTTTTCAATCAAAATAACTGCTTTGTGGATTAGATGTCATCAAAACAGTAATTAAAAAAATAATTAAATAAATTTAAACCCAAAGAAACTAAGTTTATGACGAAATACAATTTACTGTTTCTTTTAAATAAAAAGTGTTAGAATAGAATTACTTGTAAACAGTTCATGAAACCACAAATGTCTACTAGAGCATTTTCTCAGAAAGCTTTGTTTACATAGAGATCTTCCATTAAATGTGTTTATATGACACCTGAAGATAAAACAAATTATTTCTTCTGTTGTATGTTCTTTAGTTACTGAAGCAGAATTGGGTTGAAGGAAATTATTAAAGTAGTGGGCCCTTAAAACATCATTCACCCGGTCTGTGGGTGGTTTATTCACTCTGTTGTATATGTTCTCTTAACACAAATTTGCAAAAATAATTTGATCTTTATGCAAGGCAGAAGGTATTTGCAGCAAATCCTATTTCAATATTTTTTAAATTGTGCTAGTTTTTAGACTTCACATTTTATTTTTTCACTGGTTTAACTGTAATTTTGATACCAGTGACATTTAATAAGCTCTTGGATGGTTAAAACAAAAACCAAACAAACAAAGAAAGAAGATAAACCTGAACTTGTCTTATCAATGTGTATGTACACAAAGAGAAACAGTTTCAGGGATTTTTATTACCAAGCCATCTAAAACAATGTAAGACATTTTTTAAATTTTAATTGAGAAAACTCAGCTAGAATAAAATTAGGTGGTTTATTATTTAATCTGTTATTTAAAGTATAGAAAAAAAATATAATACAAAGCTCTATGAGCCACTTCCCTTGAAAGGCAACAGCTCCCAATAAAGTCCTGCACCACAGACATTTCTATGTGCAAGACCAAACTGGACTCTTCTGAATGGTGGTTTTCTTCCAGCCCAGAGTTAAAGAGGTACTGGCTGCTGAGATGTCTTTTTCTTCCCCAGAAGCAGGATGTGACCAATCTCTTCTTAACTCACTAAGAGGAGGAAATTGGAATGCAGCTGGCCATGAGACACCACTCCTGAGCTCTTGGTCTGCACTTATTATCCTGCCTTTGCGGGTTTCTGAACCCACGCTGTGGGAACTCAGCGGCAAGGTCTGTGTGAGACACAGGCTCCCACCGAGTTCCTGAAAACAAAGCAGAATGTCTCCTGAACGTGTTGATGATTTCTGCTTATTACAAAGAGAGGAGAATTGTATATTTCACTGTAGGAGGCTTTGGCAAGGGCCAAACTGGACAAGTGTTACTGGAATTGTCTACCATTACGAAAAAGCAATGGTAATTTAGATATCAGTTTTCATAGGGAATTGATTTGTTTTGGTAAAATAATTTTTGTTCTAGCACTGTAAACATATCAGACCTTGGCTGACCAATAATGTCATGACAAAATATACTATCCTTCCAGCAAATGGCTCTAGCATTGATTCAGTCATGGATTAATAGGCAGATTAATTAATTTTTAAATTAGTGGTTAATATCAAAAGAAGGTATTCTCGCTACTTTCCTGAAAAACACTGACAATCTGAAAGCAATGCATCATAATTAGGCTTCTCAGCAACTGCCATCTGAAGCTTTGTGATACAACAGGGTCAATTTTGTCATATTTTTACTCATGTTACTGTGGTAAGGAACAAAATTACTTCTTCCCTGTATATATTATACCTTATAGCTGAGCCAAGAGCTCTTCCAGTCATCTCCTACTATGCAAAAGGAAGTCTTCTAACAATTAATCTATGAGCTACTTTGTCCTTCCGCTTTGCTTCTTTTTGCTTGTGGACAGAAGAAGCAGTGTGGGTATGGAACTGGTAGCTGAGACCTAAGGAAATAAGTAGGATCCTAAGACTGGATAACTACAGAAATCCTTTGTCTGTTAAGGCAAGAAAGATCAGTTTAAACCTCAGGCTTCGAAGTTCAGCAGATCTTCTGAACTTAGGGGAGGAAGAGGTATTGCTAAGCCATACCTGCTCTGTGAAGAAATTGAAGACTTCAGTACCAAGTCAGAGTGACGCATATTTGAAAAGCAGCAAATCAGCCTGATTTTTGTAAAGCACACTATTTCTAAATATCTGAAATTAAAGGCAATATGGGGATGTAGATACCATTACATTGGAGAAATCGAAGAAAATATTTGTCTGTTACTTTTCAGTCATCCTCAGCATCCTTATTATGCTAATGTAAGCTAAGTAATTATTATAGTAGTGCAGTCTTATTATAAAAAAGCGTTATCTTCCAATGCTCTGTTGACTGAACAGATAGAAAAGTAAATACACAGCCGTTAAATATTCTTTATACATGACTGAAAAGTGGTGAAGAAACCAAATGTAACTTCTGAATGCAAAGTTTCTCCTTTGAGAATTTAGAGCAGATGTGCTCTGTAAAATAAGCCCTGCTATTTTTATTAAGGCCATGAAGTGGGGTTGTAAAAAGGTGCTGAGGCAGCTTCATGGGTTGTGGTTCATTAACTCTAATTGTCACGTCTGGATTCCGTCTGATGGATGATCCGGTCCTTCCTTTCTCACATCCGTTTTCTCACTGTCTTCAGGTGACCAGCCTCCAGAGCTGCCTCTTTCAGGAGTGTTTCCAACAGTGGACCTGGGTAATATTCTAAACCACTTCAGTCATACTTGAACATTTCTTTTTCTTCTTGGATTTGCTCCTTTTCTTGTATCCTTCCTGTGTGTAGTTTTTCTCTGAAGAGAACAAAGCCATCATTAATGAAAACATTTTAGATTTTGAGAGATTATGTTACCTAAAAGTTTTCCTAATTGGCAGGACTTACTTTTGAAGGTAATAAAATTTTTTCATACGTTAAAAATAGAAAATGTAAAAGGCTTATCAAGCACCAAGTGCCTTCTGATTTCAGACTTGATATAAGGGAGTGAAGATGCAATGTTTTACATACCGCCCACGCAAGACAACCATATAATTTATAGTTTGTGGCCATCTGTGTGTTTCCCAAGTTCTTGTTTTTTTTTTTATTAGAATTAACTGTGAACCAAAACCAGAACATTAACTCTACAGGCAGTGGAAAAGATGTGGAATAGGTAAAGAATGTTCTTCCCTTTATTTCAAGCTGCGTGTTTTGTCATGATTGTTTGGAACAAGAAGGAAAATTAAATAATTGAATTAATGGAATTAATTAAAGTGAATAATGTTTTCATACCAATGTCAAATAGCATTTATCCTTTTAGCAGTGAATATATTTCATATGTGCATATAACTACCTGTTTTCCCAACAAAAAATAGTTGAAAATATTTAAGAGCTTGGAATTTTTTTAGCAAGTCTAATTCCAAAGCATAACTAAAACCTCACGTCATGGTAACAGAAGGAATAATCTTTCATTACCGTGAGAGATTAAAATTTGGTTGGTTTTTAGAGTGGTTTAAGTACCGCTTTTTAAAATAAGTAAAAAAAAAAAATTACATTTTTTCAAACATTTATTTCATTAGCATGATTGGTAGTAGGGAGTTTTCTGAAGTTGACAAAAATAAGATCTGTAAATCTGAACACGTTTTCTGAGTTTATAAAATCAAAGTCTGACATTCCATAAGTTTGTATTCAAACCATCTTTAGTTTTATATCCATGATATACTGTGCCAAAATAAAAAATCAATAAACTCCAAGAATGTGAAACAGTTGCAACAGTTCACATGTAACTAGTTTTAAATTTATTGAATTGTAGACCCTAAGGCTTTGAAAAAAATTCTCATCCATTCATTTTGTCATTAAGTGCACACAGATAACTTTCTAGAACTTGCCAACATTAAATATCTGTAAGTGTATTTATTTTTTCAAAATTTTTTCTAAGTATATTCAATTTTTGTTAATGATTTTTTTTTTCCTTCAGAATGTCACCATCAGGGGCATGCATATCAGAATTGTCTGATAGTGATTTCTGAAAATCCTGTTGGCATTTCTGTTTCCTTAAAAGTATTTCCAGTATTGTAAAATAGGAAGAAATGTCACAAATAAACTGAGTATCCTATTCCCACTTTTGTTAACTTGTTAAAAAGTTCACTTATTGATAAATGCACTTGCATATAGCTATCTGTAGATAATGAGTGTTAGCAGAGTATTATTCTGTTTGACTTTATTATCTGAGCAGTGTTTTAATGCTTTTAGTTATAAACCTATGAAATACAATATGCCTGATAAACCCTGTTTCACTGTGCCTTGTGACTTTTATTAAAAGAGTCTTCCTATTTTCCAAAAAAAAGTTTGGTGCCACTCTATAGTATAAACTTACTACTTTATTCTGAGCTCTACATATTTCTTTGATTCTTTTGCAGCCTACACTTTTTTATTATTTATTCTGGGTTGGGATCAAACTGATCCTTGGTTAAGCCATGGTATGGTAAGCTCATTAATCTTTAAATCTGCAGTTTTCTCTATAGTGTCCATGTGCCTGAGAGCATTAATTAGAAATGAGAATTGGTGGATTATTCAACAACATCTCTGGTCTTTATTCTCACCCTACTTTTGTATTTTTATTGCCTGAAAATTAACTTTACCCCTGCATTTTATCCATAAATAAGGAGCTCACTGACTTTATTTTCACATATCTTAACTTTGGCCTCTTGTGGGCCCTTGTAATTTTCTTTAGGAATGGAAGGAAGTGAGAGGTGCTTAAATGTATGTATAAACCATTTTTATGCAAAACTCTCACTTCTTCAATCTCTAGTGTTAACTTGCTTCTTTGGTTTCCACTTTTCCTTTGGGAAGCTCTGCTACTTTCCTTCATTTTACAGTTCCATATCCATCCCAGTCCATCTTCTCAGATGTTTGACCTTTATTAGCTGTTTAAAACAGAATATAGTTTCTACTTTGATAGCATTCAAATCTTGAAATTAATCATTAGGGAGTTACTCCATTTCCAGCTCTTTTCTTTTGGACCACCACTAGGGGTTTTAAAATTGCAGTCTTTGCATAAGTTTAACATACTTTGACTCTGATATCTGATCTATACAATCTGCCATCAAAGAAAATGAGGCCAACATATATTTGACCTATTGCATAAATTTACAGCTAGGAAAAATATTGTATTCCCTCAGAAGACTGCTGGTGGCTTTAGATGTTGTGAAGTCTAGTTTGATTTTCTTTCTTTTCTTTTCTTTTGATGTTATTCCCTCATCTCCATGTACTGCTCTGTACTTTCTCCATAACTGACTGGTCCTGAAGTCCTTGCATGTCTATGTTCTTACCTTTAAAATATGCACTTTTGTTTTTGCATCCTTCAAAAGTGCTGTTATCCAATAATTTAAATATTTGTTTAACTTGTTCTTTAATTATCCTCTCCTGTATTTGAACTGTTACTAGACTGAGGTCTTTGCTCTCTCCCTGATAAAGTAGCATTGTTCTCTCTCATTTGTCTTATTTAGGCTAAGGCCTGTATCAAACAAGGCTGATTTATGTTAGCATAACAAGTTCCAGATGAGCCATCCTACCTGTTCATATGGGTGTTCTTAACTTGTCCCACATGCAAGGAATGTGCTGCTAGATTGCATCACAGTGAAAGAAGTTTTCAAGACCCCTGTGTTTAAGGTACATGAGTGTAAGTTCACACATAGCAGGAAGAGGAATGTAGACTGTTTCTAGAGGGAGGAGGTAACACAGAGTAATAGAAATGTAGAACAGAAGAGAGTGCTTGGGATTACCTAATTCTAATTTCTAATTCCTTTGTTATTAATTACCTCACAGTGTTTGAATTTTTTATAAATATTTTTGATGTGAAGAGATCACTGAAAAACATGTATGCTTTTGCCTTAACTTTGCCCAGTTTTGCTGTTTTACTTTTAATTCTGCCTCACTGAGGGCTGGTATTTTCTCTTTCTCCTGCCCCTCCTAACACAGCAGATTATCTTATACTGAAATTACAATAACAATCTCTTAATGTTGTTGCTTTTGGAGTTTTTTTAGAACTCTGTTATCTTCCCTCAGATTGAAAAGTGTTTTTCAGAAGGTTTCTGGAAGTCCCAAGTGCTCTTTGATATGGAACAAAGAGTAAAGATATCTTCAGTTTTGAGGTTAATAGATGTATTTCAGTGAAAGTTGCATGTTGTTCAGTCATAATGAGGAAATGTATTGATTTACTGACATTATAAAATCTGTTTTTAAAATAATTTTTCTACTTAACCTTGGGTATCATTCTTATTTACCAATGAAATTATCTAGAGAAAGGGTGATTTTATTTTTAGTCAATACACCAGAAACTTACCTTTGTTATGAACAATGAGAGAGAATAGATTTATAGCATTTTCACAGAAATTTACCCCTACCCTTTCTTCCCACTCTGTCATCCAAAAACCAAGATATGTGTCTGGAATTCAAGGCTATATAGTGAAGAATCCAGGAAACTAAAGAAAAAAAAATTATTTTGAGGTATGTTTCCAAGATTCCACCCAAGTCATGCAAAAGCCCACCTAAGGTCACTTGTCTATGTTTCTACAGTTGCCTCTCTACTTCAGAGGTGCAGTTCAGCACTGGCCTGATGGGAGTTGCCTGCAGTCTGTGGAGACAGAGGTAGAATGAGAGCTCAGGGGAACAGAAAGGAACGTGAGGGCCAAGCAGAAGCATGAACTAATTTCAAATGTCACATTTCAAATGTTTCTAGGAACAAAATGAGTCTGAGTGCATGCTCATATGTGTACCTTTGACACACCTTTAGCATTTTCTAGGGCACAAAGCCTGAAAGGATCCCTAAGATTGGTAAGCCCTTTTCTTTCTGTATTCTTTCAGATGTGAATTCTCCCACACATAGAAAACTGGGAAGCGTCCACCCTACTCGTAAAATATAGTCCTCAAAAAATCTGTTCTAGACATCACTCACAAAGATGGGGTACGAGAGTGTCATATTACTAAGAGGGTAAACAGAATTAGTAGACAGAGAACAGGAGCTGGTGGAGTAATCTTATTTATTGCCTTCTTCTATCCCAAGCTGTTATTTTTTTACTCTGTGAAGAACTCCTTAACCTCGCTGGCACTTACTTTGATATATATATATATATCAGCAACGTTTACCTCACAGGGAGAGGAAAATTATTGTATACTTCTGAGTTTAGTAAGAAAGTCATCCAATCCACGAGTGTTACCCCACAATTCAAAGGCAATCCTATGACAGCAGAAAGGATTGAGTTTAGTCTTAAAATAATATATGCCAATTCCTTAGGGATTCCTGGGAAAGTCTTAATGTTCACTCTAACTCCCACATCATCAGTTTGAAAACATAGGGTTGTTTTTTTTCTTTCTTTTTTATCCTCCCCTCTAGAGCTTTTCAAAGGTAACTTATTTTCCCTGAGTTGTGCCACGAAAAGTAGTTATTAAACTTTAAAACCCATTTGTTGGGAGGCAAAGGAGTGACCGAAAAGCACCCTGGTAATGTTTGTGTGTGGGGGAAGACTTGCTGTAGGCCTATTAGGTTTCTCCAGAAGTTTTCTCAGGAAAAAAAAAAAAAAAAAAAAAAAAGGCAAGAAAAGAAAACTATCTTGCTCCCAATGACCCAGACCCCTCAGATTTTCAGATTTTTTTTGTGATGTCGATGTAACTGTCTTGGAATACCTCTGTGTCATTTTGATCAGCACCTGGCACTGCATGGTCTGCCGATTGTGCCATTTTTGAGTCAAAATCATGAATTCAGTCTGCACTGAATGGATGCAACTCCTTAGTGCTTACAATGACTGAATGGGAGGCAGGGAGGAAAAGCACTTGTTGCTATGGGATTTTCCTCTTGCCAGGCAAATTACGTAATTTTCACCTTCACCCACCTGTTCCTCTTCTGGCCTCTATACCTTCACACTCCTGGCAACTAAATGGCATATAAATTGCATTCAAACAAAGGAATCATTATAATTACTTCAAATTAAATACATTCTTTTATTTATTCAGCAATTATCTGCAAATTTTTTACCTCTAAGACCATGTCTGTGTTGCCATACAGATGGTTGTGTTTCAACACTGCCTATAGTTCAATTCAGTCAAGGCTCTATTGTTACTAAGTTTCTGCACCATGGGTGGTCCTATACAGATTTTTTTTCCAGCCAGAGTAAAAGGCCCTATATTTCCATTAAGCAGTGATAGTCTGGTTTTAGTAGTACATCTGCAAATTCTTCTTTAAGCTATACTTGTTCCCTAAAACTCCCATAACTCTTAAGAGAAATATATATATGTGTAAATATATATTGTACAGAGAAGAACATGAAATATAAAAATACTCCCACAGTAGCAGCTTTAATTCTCTTTCATTTTTAGATGCTTCATTTTAAATAATGACATTTAGAACATAATTATAGTATGGCCTCCAACTTTCAGTGTCTTCCAGCGGTTGAGTATTTGGATTACTTAAATTTTGAGAATGTCCTAATCTTGTGTTGATCTCCATTAGGTGTAATACTGATCTTAAATACATGTTTTCTATTTTGGCTTTGGAACTAGAAGTTGTTCTTTTGAGCATGAATCACATACAGTTTTATCACTGATTTGTGAAAGGGACAGTAAGGTCAACAAAAGCTTTCTCTAAATTAAGAAATTGTAAAATACATCCCAGGTATTTTTAAAACTCCTTCAGAAGGAAATTCATAAGGTAACTTTCAATTATAAAGCAAGAAATGAGGAAAAGTTGGAAAGTACCTCCATCATCCTATATACCCAACAATATCACAGTCACCTTCTTGGTGCTCTGATAATATTCATAGATGAGACATGCTATGACTGTGGTCAGTCATAAACATCATTCTGAATGGATTCTGAATCTGAAGCCCAAGCAAGTCTTTCCGACTGATTTCAGTAAACCTCATTTCTAAGTACTGCAAGCAGTAAAAGGGACATATGCCACATACTGAGAGGTCTTAAATCTTCAGGTGATTTTATTCAATTTAAAAACCAGTATTGAAATCTCTGTCATGAAACCCAAGTAATACTTCTGAAATCCATAATGTAGTGTAAAATGCTGTGTTTAAAGCAGTTATTGAAAAATACCTTTATTTTTTTCTACATTATTGAGCAAGAGTGGTAAGAAGCTTACATCTTATGGTTGATTTTAAAACAAGGAATACAAATTCCAAATTATCTTTCATAAAATTAACTGAAATTTTACTGCAATCTCCCTTAAGTAGGTAGGATATTTACGAATATTTTATAATATGTGTATAGTTTTGGCCTCTTATTAGAGAGATACTCTAAGTATTTTGAAGATTTTGCACACAGGGCAAGGTCAAACCCTAATGACAGAAGGAAGGTAGTTCTTACAGAAGGTTGCTGATTGTAGCAAAGCCTAAAAAAATACTAATTACATTATTGTAATCTTTAATAAGACCTGAAAGAAGCCTGAAAACAGTTAAGCATCAGAGAAAAAAATAATTAGGTGTCTATGTAATCTCACAGTCTCTGATATTATTAATTACAAACCCCAAACTGCAAAACCTAAACTTGACTATTTTGCTGGTTTGGCATTTGAAAATATTGACTTCTAGAGTAGAACACATCAAGTGTATTAATTACGCTATTGCCCCATCTCATGGAATGAAACAGATACTAAACTATCGAATGCAGGTCACTAGAGATTGTCCCCAAGTTGGTGAAAAGTGTCGCTTTGCGGCCAAGGGAAGATTAAACATTAGTTCCCTAGGTTTCCTTCTCCAAATCTAACATTCTTGTTGTATGCTTTAATTTTCCCTTCTAAGAACAAGGATGTAGCCGAGTCTCTTTATTCCTGAAATTATACTTTGTAGATAATATGCAGGTGAGGATTGATTTAGCACACATGAAAATGTGTGAAAAACTTTATCAGGTCATGCAAAGTTTCTTATTTAAAAATTATTCAGGAGTTCCTAATAATCAGTTGAAAAAAATTGCATTTCATGATTACATTTTCCTTTTTCTCAGTATTCTGTTCTCTGTATAATCAGATTTATTGACTACCATGAAACAATGTTTCTTTCTTTCTTGCAATGCTCAGGACTTGGCCTATACCCTTTTTATGTAAAGTAGTAGCTGATGTACAATATTCTTTCTTCCTTTTGGCTGCATTTTGGAAGCTTTAGTTGATGTCACTTTTCTAGGCATAATCTGTTCTTTGTAAATGTGTGACCATTAAGCTTGCTTGAGCCTTTATTTTTATAAGAGAAATAGAAGGAGTTTTGTCTGCAGACTCTTGTACTTTCAGTATTCCATGTGACTCCATGGCCTCACAAGGCTTACCAGCAGTTTGTAATCAAAATAAATTGTCTTTAGAGAAATCATGGAAATACTGCACTTTCCTAATATAGAACACATTGAAAATATTAGAAGTTATCTTAAACACTTCAGAGGATACACGTTCTTGAGTGCTCTTTGAACTTATTGCTGCCCAGGATCCCAGTTCTCAAATCATTACAGAGGTTTATAGTGGAGTCTGCAAAGCAAGAAGCTCAGAAATCTTAGTTTTTGTGGTCAGTATTCTTAAACATCAACGATCAAAAAAATCTTACAAATGTTTAGTTTCATTCTCATGTTCCTCTTTGGGATCCTTTTTGTGGGTTGGTTTTCTTTGTTGTTGTTTGGGGTTTTTTTTGTTAATATAAATCCCATTGTAAGTCTCTGCACCCCATGTGAGCAAACTGACATGCCGTCATCCAGGCACATATGATTAAACTGCATGTACTGCTGGCATCCTTCAGTACCCCATGGTATTGCTTATAATATATAGGATAAAGCAAATTCAAATGATATATAGGATAAAGAAAATTCAAATTGTCACTCCCATGGGAGGTAGGAGGAATCTCTATGACTTCCTGCATAATGTATTCTTCAGATAGTCAGCTGTGTTCAAAGATAATGTGGCCATCATGGCTTCCAGTGCATTTTGTTTAAGTTCTGGCTCTATAGGAGACTCCTAAGATGTAGACTGAATGATCCCCAGTCTAACTTCACTTTAGGATGGGTCTGCCTGACGCACTGCTCTGTTTAGTGTGTGTAGAGTTCTCTCTACCTCTCCTGAGAAGTGTAGGCCAAGAGCTCATGCTACCTCCTGGAAAATGTTCCTAACAAAGAGTTATAAGAAGTGTTCAATTGAGATGTTCATTCAAGAGGAAACCTCTCTCTGCCTCAAAGCTGCATTTGTTAAATATTTCAGAAAAAGGAGTCACCTACTCCTCTGGTAGCAAAAGGCTCCAGAAATGTATGCTGTTTGCTGGCACTTGTGAGACAGCAGTCAGTGATGCCTGGGTCTGTGCAAGGGCTTTAATCCCTATCATTTCACATCCCAGAAGGGAAAGTTAGATGGTAACTCACTTCTGTCAGAAGTATTTTATGTTAAAACATACCAATAATAACATAAGTGTTAGTAACATAAGTGCTTATACACTTCCTACATTCTATGTATATGTTTATACATATTATCTTATGACCAGGCAAATTTTATTCAAGATACGTAATCAGTCTCCAAAGCAGAGACCAGATTCAGCCTGAGGTAATTTTCTGATGTGATTAGACAGCCAGGATGCATCTTTTGCATCTCCACCTTTTGTGGAGGTGGGCTTGCACCCCTCCTGCACAGTGTAGAACTGGCAGCAGCCACTGGAGCCTGTTTCATGATCTGGCCTTATGGACCCTTCTGAAAAGGGTATCTTCATTCAAAACCTGCCAGAATTCAGTGGCTTTAAGCTGACCCACACCTCCAAAATCCTGTTTGGCTGTGTATGGTAGAAAAAGCATGGTTTTCAACCTGCATGCTCACACAAGCTCAGCCTTTCACGTGCCCAAGCAGAGAGTAAATGCTAAGACTGGAGAGACAATGAAATTCAAAGCTATGCTTGTAGCTCACATCTCTTACTGACTAACCACCCAGATGCCTTCTTGTCTGCACAGGTAATGAGGCACTGAGTTCAGGATATCCCGAGTCCTCACACTGGAACAAGTAATTGAAAAACTCAAATATAGTGTTTAACACCATCAGTTTGCCACCTCTAGTTTCACAGAAGGCTGGTGTTTGCCTTATTTTGAAATACCATTTTTATTATATGAATCCCCTAACTCACTCTTCATGATTAAAGACAAAATCTACGCAATTTCTGTTAGTGGCAGAGTTCAGGGCTTTGTACCAGGGAGAAGGCACCAGGTTGCCTGTATGAAACTAGGCATCACAAAGAATTGAAGTAGTTTGAATATAAATCAAATTTTTAAATAGTGGTTTAGTATAGGCAATCCTTCCTTTATTTCCACCATATATGTAGTTGTGTGGTTTTTTGTTTGTTTGTTTTGTTTTTGTTTTTGTTTTTTTGAATATATGGAGAAATAAATCTTCTAGGGCAAGAAGAATTTCTTGTTGGTATCTTCCTTGCTGTCCTGCCATTTGGATTATGCTGTGTAAGTAGAGCAAAACAGTAAATTTCTTCCACTGAAATTCAATGAAATCAAATTTCCCTGAGGCAAAACTATGCTAAGTAAATAGAAGAACTCCCTTGCATGCACCTGTGTTTGGAATAGCTTGTCATGCTACGGAGGTATCAATGGCAAGACAGGCATTTTAATCTTCAGGCTTGAGATTTCAATTCTAACAGACACTGTTGAGAGCAAGGCTTCCAGGGAGTCATGTGTTGTTTCTGGTCTTTGCAAGATAATCCTTCTCAAAGTAGCAGAGCTAGTGGCTCACAGTGACTAGACAACTCCCTCCAGTGGGAGATTTATTGCATAAACTCTTCTTGGAACTGTTCTAATGACTGTCTCTCCTTGGCAGCAAATGCATCATAAGCCAATAATGTCCTGCTCCTTTTTACCTTTTTACAATACATCTGTCATCTTTTATATTTCTTAGAACAAAACTCTGTAAAGCACATTGCATTTTGCTTTGAGAAACTGTGGTTTGGTTCCTGAGAGGGATACAGATCAAATAGTGCAAGAAATTAAGGCGAAGGCTTACCTGCTACACCCAAGAAAGAATCAAGACTTCTTCCTGACCATTATTCCTTATATAAGAGCAACAATGGCACTGGAGCACGAAAATTATGTTCCATATAAGTTGTAATGGTGGGTTTAGCCCTTCTAAAAGGGTAGCAGGAAATACATGCTGCTGACTCCTTCAGAATGGCACTACTACAGATTCCCAGTTTCCATTCTTGTCAGCTTTTATAATCTGTGTCTTGTACCTCGGTTTGTGCCAGATGCTGGCTTTCAGACCTCTAGTTGTAAAGAGCAATATATAATGCCAACAAAAGAAGGTTTTGTAGCACGTGCAGTGAGTATATTCTTGATCTTACATCTAGGTTTTCTGTTAGCTTCTGTACTGCTTCCAGTAGCTACTATTACTATAGCATAATGATACAGCCTTCTTTTAAATTTAGTTTTCTGAATTAAATTTCCTTATGACTAACCCAGTGAAGCACTTCTGTATTTTTCTGTAGTGTCCTTCTACTTGTTCTGTGCCTTCCCTCAAGTATCTCAGTTGCCTCAATTACTGCATTAATGCTCTCAGATTTCTTTTTTTTCCTTTTCTCAGGTAGAAACAGACTTTTGAAGGAAGGCATTATGCTTACATTTTCATGGATTATTACATTTTCCCAAAGACAGTATAATCTTACGGAACATGCCTTCATTTTTCTGAGGGAGGAAAATTCTTAGCTTTTAATATTAGGTAAGAATACTTCCCCTCACTTCCTAACTACATTATTTGATATTTCTAGTTTGCCACACTTTAACACGAACAGTCCTTTCTCCCAGTCCCTTTCCCCTACTGAAGTGGTACATCTGAGCACTGGCTTTTCAGCTGACAGTGGAATTGCTGCTTCACACTATATGTTTTGCTACACAATGCCATGATAAAATACTGTAATACGAGGTAAGATTGGGACAATTTCCCTCAAAAATTGCTTTAGAAGCTTGAGAAATACAGCTTAATCTTTCTGTTTCTCATTTTCCCTAATCTAAACAAATAACTGAAGGATGCACACTGTGTTCTGTGTTGTGGAAAAAGCAAATGACATGCAAGCTTACTGGCCACAAGGGAAAATAAAACAAGCACAGACATCCTCCCACAACTGTACGACTATCTCCACTTAAATAACTGAACTGAAATAACTGGATTATAAATTAGAATTCTTCTGTAGCCCTCTTTTTCTGTTCAGATAACATGTAAGATGGAAATCAAAGGAAATTCCTTTCAGCTGTGAGTAGAATGTACTGGCCTAGGGCTGTATGAGCATGCTAAAAGAGCTATGAAGAACATCTCACCAAAATATCTGTTTCAGTTAGCTTTGTATTAAGACACGTTTCTAACAAGACACTCATCAATGTTAGCACAAAGAGGATATGTGGTTTTCATTCCCTTGTTGCCACTGCATCTTAGGCAGCAGGATTTCATATAGATTCCCTGCTTTCCAGGTTTTCCTCTAAAGAAGATTTTAAAAAACATTGTGAGAAAAGACATGAACGTGGTTGAGGGTCTGTTACTGCAGAAGGACATTGCCTAAATTTAGGGATTGTTTCACTAGCATAGTAAGCGGGAATTGTTCTTACAGCGGTTCTGTGCAAGATCATTGTATAGAAGGTGCTTTGAATATTGGGAACAGGAGAACCAGGCCTGATGAAGGCACACAAAGCTTTTTGATAGATTTGATGCCTATGAGCTATTACATCAAGGCTCTACTCTCATATAGTGCTCAGCAGAAGATTTAGCTTTCTCTTTGCAGACTGAAAGTGTAGCTCTGGTGATAAAAACAGGACAGCAAGAAGTGAGAAGCTCTCATGCAGTTTTGACACTAAGGAGATGCTGTCAAAGCTACTCACACTACACCCCTGTTGTAAGTTGCTGTGGAGGCTGAGGGCAAGGAAGGAGACCTAACCTTGTCTTTGCACAATGGCAGGCATAAGTTTAAAATCAATATAATTCCATTAACTTCCCCTTTTAATCTCGTAAAAGACACATGTCAGTTAGAGACCAGTGAAACAAGGTCTCATTTTCAAGTTCATGCCTGTGCAAAATTTGTTAGTTGCCATGAGGATTGCATTCCTTATAGCACATGCTTCCCCCATCCTCCTTTGAGCTGAGGAGTTGCTGTTCTTGCCATGTCAATACAACTGACTTCTCCCAGGGAAAACTACTTGTGTCCACACTGTCTGAATGAGGTCAGTTCTCATGGCAACCACACTTTGTCTGCAGAAATGTGCATTGTTTTTGAACACTTTCCCCTTCTGTGTAGAAATGACGTAAAATTCAAGGGAACAGAAGAGCAAGAAAGAAAGCTAATTGAGATGCAAGAAGCAAGCACTGCAACACTTCCTCACCTTTCATGCTGTTAGCTATTTCTCACAGATTATTAGGCAGCCCTAAGTTTTACAATATGACACATCTGTTAAGAGCATTCCATTAGGGTTGCTCGGTGACATGCCCATAAAATAATTTATTTTTTTTTTTAATACAGAAGTCAATGCAGGATTATTTGCTGTCAGATCTGGCAGAAACTAACAGCCTATATTGCTGTGTGCCTCAGGAGTTTATTTCAGTCACTTTCTCCCTACCCTCCTTTTGCTCCCACCTTCTCAAGTTTGAGGAAGCTTGGCAGGGGTAGAATGATCCCACAAGAGGCTGGGAAGAAGAGAGGAACTCCTTTTTTGGCAGGGAAAGCCAGAGTTCCCTGCTCCTGCTCCACTCCAGCAGCCCCAATGATGCCAGCAGGGGATTAGATGGCATGACGGTGGCTGTGACAGTAACCCTGAAATGTGGGAATTCTCTGCTGATGGTGTAAGGTTCTGTTAAATCTCCTTTGTAGAACTAGCTTTGGATTTTTTGTTCCAGATTTTTAAAACCTTTTGAGTGAGAGAAAGACACCCCCTGTGCTTTTAATGGCATTTTTACTCTCTTAAAAGGGAGCAAATATTGGCTTCAGTATAATGAAAACAAACATTTACCTTGATTATAAGAACAGTCTCAGTTTTGCCAGCCTAAGCATCTTATAACTTTTCAGACCATGAAGCAGAACAGCTGCCAGGAGAAAATCCTCCCCTACAGAGAACAGTGACTTACTCAGAGGTTACTTACAGTGCTGATCTCAGTTATGTGGCACAGCCTGGTCTGAGTGAACAGATCCAGCTCTACACCTTATCTCAATTTCTCTGCTTGTGACTTTTATTGATGCTTTAACTGATTACTCTCTGCCCTTTGTATGCTATTCCTAAACCAGTGTCAGGTACTGTAAGTCTACCAGCAAGACAAATCACAAAACTTATAATTAGAATTTTAGTTAGTAAAACCTGTAAAGTACTAAATTTATTTTAGATTATTACCTTCTTTGTTGTCATGGGAGTCACTGTAGATAGAAGCCAGGGTAAACAAGGTGAAAATGACAAAAGCCAGCAAGATGAAAGCTAATTCAAGGTTTGTGAAAGGCAGATCCATGAACTGCTACTGCTTCGCCTAGAAAAAAGTGTAAATGTTTACTTGGCTGACTGGATGTGGAAAAGGACTACTCTCAATAGAGTGGTTAAATCTTTACTCAGGAGGATACTAGATCCTGGTCAAACTGGTTAAGTAACTTCAGTGGTTAAGAAGGAAACAATACTGCTGGCTCATACAAGAATGTAAGCTCAAGCCCTTTTTACTGAGGACACAGAATGTGCTGTTGCTCTGGGGGACATTTATAGCAGTTATTAAAGTAAAGCTGCACTTAACTGTATGTCTATATACATCTATATGCTATATTTATTATATATGTATTTGTGTACAATGCATTTAATAACAGGAATATATTTTGACTCTGAGAGAGTGAAAAAAAAAACACTGAAACAAAAAGTATCCGTAATGATCTTTAGGAAAGTATAGATTTTCTTAATAGAAAAAGTCCTGGAATATAAGAAAATCTACATTCTGTGTAGTGAAAAGTTTAAAACATGTAAGAGAAAGCCCGAACATTACCACCAAATTACAAATCAAATCCCAATAAATAGTCCAGGAATTCTGAAGTCAATGGAAATTTAAAGTGTTCAGTTGCCCACAGGATTTAGCTCTAAAAAAGCAGCCTCCCTGAAATCTTAAAACCAAGGAGTCCAATACATTTGTACAGAGTCTTGTGAAAAATCAGAAGCTTTCATATATAAAAACACCAACTTGTAGTAAAAAAAGGGAAGCCGGCACTTACTGATTGCCAGGGAATTGTCTGTGTATTCCATTGGGGTTTCTTCAAAATCATCCCAGTTCTATAAAATGGACTGAGTTAATGACTCAAAGCTGGAAGGATCTAATGTAATATGATTCCCTGATGCTTTTCAGTTGCTCCCTTGCTCACAGCAGGTACAGTCCACATCAGACCAGAGGGTAGGAAAGTGGCAGGAAAAGGCAGAGCTCAAACACGTTTTTTCTTGTACCTGCCTACAGGATGCTTGTGATGTGCACGCAATCTGAGGCAACAGAGGTTGTAGCAATGCCATTGGGCCAGTCAAGACTGAAGTTTGCACGTTGTAAATTGTGTTGAATTTTAAACCCTAGTGAAATATTAACGTGGTTGTAAACAAGGATAACAAGTATATGAAATAAACCCAGCTCAGGAAATGTATCAGCAAGAATTTTGAAATTCTGATCCATAGTGATGTAAGCAATAGTTATTAGAATGATACAGCTGTGTCACTGAGAACCAAACCTGTATAGATGCAACTTATATGAAAAAACATCCTTTTGAAGGACTTTTAAGATCATACTGTGAGGATTTTGTTTGCTGAAGAGTCTTGGTTTGAAAAATACAAATACCCTTTATACAAACTAAAACATCAGTCACTTCTGATTGCATTCACTATGTGTTAATTAAAAGGGATTTCTAAACTTTATTTTTAATATAGTATTTTCATTTATGTAACTGATTATTTTACCTATACTTTATTAAATAGTTGAATATCAGTCATAAAACCTTACAATTAGGTATAACAAGAAAAAATTAATCTGAACAGCCAGCAGTAAAAGAACTGATGGTTGATAATGCTTTTTAAAGCTGCTAAGTCCTATTGAAAGTATTGGAATATAAGCTCCTTTGCCATCTAGCCCAGCAAATTTTTTTCTTCACTGTTGGCAGTATTGGCCAGTTCC
This sequence comes from Empidonax traillii, assembly GCF_003031625.1. Lineage (NCBI taxonomy): Eukaryota > Metazoa > Chordata > Aves > Passeriformes > Tyrannidae > Empidonax > Empidonax traillii. The sequence goes on from NW_020955330.1 coordinate 250,783, forward strand.
TGCCTGCCATCCTTTTAAGAGTGAATACAAGAAGAGCCATCGAGTGCTTCAGAAGTATCACTACCATTAAAGAGAAAGACAAATCATAAGGAGTAAAAAATATTTTAAAATTGTTAATTCTGAATATATGCTTATGTATAAAGACTTGTCTAAATTAAGACAACACTTCTATGAGGAAAAATATGCAGTGACCAGAATAAAATTGTAAATGGCTTTAGTATTAAAAATTACAGCCTTTAAGAATTATTAGATTGCCATGTTCAGCTATTTGTACATTGTCCATTTTACACTGAGAGAACACCATATCCTTCTTCCTAGTTCGATGGTGACGTGTTCAATGCAAATGTCTGTGTCCCGCCCTTGTAACAAAAAAATGAAAGTATGCAATATTTATTAGAAATGAAAGATTTGTACCCTATGTGGAGATCTTATCAGCACTTTGGGAAGGCTTCACAAGCAGACACAAATTTTGTTTAGGTATCTACAATGACACTAAAGAACATAGGGGTTTATCCCCTTCAATTTGTCTGTAATGTGGATGAGAAATTCACATCTTCCTTTTTGAGTACTTGAAACTACCAAACAAACTTGAATTGAATGCTAAAATTCGCAAGACAATCAATTCCATTGTTTATGTTTCATTTGATCCAGGTAACATTATGCAGGACTAACATAGTAAGAATAACTTGGAAAAAGGTAGGAAAGGTCAAGAATATTTTTGAAGGGCTGGTAAAAGTTTTGCTGTAAATATACCCACAGACACACTCTAAACCCAGATGGGACTTACAGAATATTTGGGTTTAGCCACAAACAAATTATATGTCTCATGATTTATCAGTTTACTAGGTGGTTTACTAGAGTCAGCACCAGAGCTGATGTTCAGTCGTTTTGTAATTTTTTCTTTGTCTTTCAAAGAAATGTGTATGAAAATAGTTCAGCGTCCAGTTTCTATGGATTTTTGTTTTCTAGCTGAAATTCTGGCCCCACTGGGATCTATAGAAATATGATCCATTACACTGGTGTGGCTTGGATTTCACTAATTCTATAGAAAGTTCCTCCACAAATATGTTGACTTGCGTGGGATGACAGAAAATAAGAATAATTGTCAGATTGAAATGTATGTATCACAACCCTAGAAAAGATGAGACAAAAATGTGAGACTGGAAACAAATGAAAAAATCCAGCATTTCTTCAAGCAAGTCTTTCTCCAGCAGAGCTTTTAACTTAAGAAGTTAGAAAAAAACAGAATGGAGATTAGAATAAAAACTCAGCAGAGCTGGACAGAATCAAATACATACTTCGAAAGTCTTAATTCTATTCTATTTATTTATTTATTTATTTAATCTATACACTTTTTTCTAGTCTAGGTCCCTTGAAGAAGAAAAAGAAAGTAGTTAAAAATGTTTTTTAAATTCTTGTTTTGATCTTATTTCTCTTTCCCTTTTACCAAAAATTAGAAAACCTCTCTGCCTCTGTGTCAAAGCATCTGGATGGCTGTACTTGAGGAGGGGTTCCTAGTGGTTCAGTCAGCCTTTCTAAGAGAAGCTAAGTGATTTTTAATAAGCTACATATAAATTGCGGGATGCAGGATACACCAAAAACCGAAACCCAGCAGTTTCCCAATTGTGATATTGTTGAATATCCTCTTTCCAGTGTGCGTTTCTTTCATCCAGCATTTTTAGAGTGTATGTATCACCCTTATCACACTACATTAGTCAGGTACTTTCCACTGAACAGCAGTACTGTAGTTTATCCTCTACCCCTCCCTTGATTAGAGGTGAATTGCACGTGCAGCAGAGTTTGGGTAGGGCTTTAGTTTGTTCCTTTTCTCTGTAGACACATTGTTACACCTTTCTCTTATATTAGATAAGTGATTCTAAATTGCTTCATGGGAAAAAGTTGATAAGCTTTATGCTAGTACGTATGATCTCTTGGACTACATTCAGTAGAAAGACTGAAATAAAAACTTTGCAATTGCATAAAGACAGCTTTTTGAACTTCCTTCAAGATCCTATGTGTTGGGATTTCTTTTTTTTTGATATATAGGGAACTGAGACCACATCAGAAAAATACAGAACTTATCTGTGAGGTATTAGAAGACATAAAGATGAACTACATAATTTCCATTCCAAGTCACTGCTAATTACTCAATCCTTTCAATATAAAAGTTAAAGAATATAAAATTATGACCTCATTTTGCATTGTAAGACACTTCTAGCTTAAGTTGTAGGAAAGAAATTTGTGGTGAGATAGGGAGTTGACCTTGTCTCCCAGGCAACTAGCAAGAGGCCAAGGGGAAATGGCTCCAAGTTGCACCAGGAGAGGTTCTACTAGATTATTAGGAAAAATTTTGTCACTGCAAGAGGAGTTAAGCATTGGAACAGGCTGCCCAGGGAAGTGGTGGAGTCGCCATCTCTGGAGTGTTCAAAAACAAGTAGATGTGGCACTTTGTGATATGGCTTAGTGGCCGTGGTGGTATTTTGTCAAAGGCTTGACTTGAAGGTCTTTTCCAAACTTAATGATTCTATGAATCTATGAATAAGAAGCATATAAGAAGCATGACTCCCTTTCCAATAAACATTTTATTTCAAACTAATTCATCTGGATATGCAGCTGTATGGGCTGTACTATCAACAGATAACATCTCTACTTTCCCAAATCTGGTGACTTCCTACCTACTGACATGACTAGGAAGTCTATATTTCATTTTCCATGGCCAGACTGTTTATTTGTGGGGGCACATTTTGGTTTCCTGTGGTTTCCTGTTTAAAGAGTTAGAATAAAGTGAAGACTTGGTAACAGCAAGTTGCACTTGGGTTCCTTTTGTCCTTTCTCTGTTTTCTCACAGTTGTCTAGAATTTGATTTTTTTCTCACTAAGATTTGGAACTTAGAACGCTTCACAGAAAAAAGAACTCTGAAAGTATTTAACCACTTGGAATACACATGTACAGATACATTTTCATATTCACAAACATATCCATATGCAATGCAAATGTTATTGTTCATAGTGCATAAAAAAAACAATATTGGAGTTAGTAAGTAGATGTATGTCAGCTTCCAAGATTATTGTATCACTAAAATGATGAGGTAGAAGAAAAGCCTGAAAAGTGAATTTTCTTTAGAATTAGTGGCAAATGACTGAAGTTCAATTCGATGCATCTGCTTATCTCAGGGGCGTGGGGAGGACATAAAGTAGCTGGAATTGGCCAGGAATGCATTCTCATATGCTGACAAAAGAGAGTGAAGATAGCATATCTGCTTCCTGCAGCCTCAGGTCACAACCCCAGCAACATTTCTCTGACAGACCCACAGTCCAGTAACGCCTCCATACAGCGCCTGGGCAGTCTGGCATCTGCCAACCCCTAACTCCCAATTCCCCTATTACAGCTGACTGGGTATCAGGCTAAAGCACTAAACTGGCCTTTCAAATATCCTTGTATGCTTCTACTGCTGAGATGAAAATAACTAAAGTTTAGTTTTCTATTAATTTAAGTGTGTCAAGTGTGAACAAAGCTCAATTTCCATGACTTAAATTATTTTAATGCACCTAAGGAGAATTTCTGGAAATAATTAGGACTTGGATTACAATTAATGGGTTATGCTTGCTGATTTGATCTTACAGTCTCACATATAGTTTTTCAGTTGAATCCCTCTTTTTATAAAACTATGTTACGTCTGTCAATACTTTGATGTTTTACAATGAACTCCAGTTCTGTATTGCCTTCTGTTGAGGCAATATTTTGGAAACTTTTTTAATGCCTTGCACCATTTTGGCTATTTTAATGGTGCCAGTTTTCTCGTACATGTTTGTGAATGAGGCATTATGATTTATTTGCTTCTATGGGTGCTTAAAATATACAAAGATATGAATTCACATGCAGGATTATCTACTCTTCTTCATTTACTGCTATTATCCTAGGAACAGCAGGTAAAGTAATAGTTGATATAAACATATATAAATAAATAAAAATAAACTTTATAATTTTCTCAGAATGCTAAGGAATCTGTATTTATTGGTACAGCTCACTCTTGTGTTTCTATATATATTTTGGTATCTCAGAAGAAAGAAGGTTTGCTGTTTCCTCCAACTGAATGTTTTAAAAGTTCCTTCCTACATATTCAACAATTAATCTGTGGTGTTTTAATACATATATATTGTATTTGTTTTTAAGGAGTTTGTGACAGCCTATCAATTTGGGCTTCCTTGCTCTCCACTCTGCCTCTCAAGACAATTGTGCACATTGAAATCAGCAAAGTAAAAACAGAAGCAGCACCCAATTATTTTCATATTTCAGTTTCCCTCTCTTGCTTCTTTATATTACATATAATCTGTTGTGACAAAAATTCTTAGGCCTTCCTGGAGTGAAATTTTGCAGCCATAAGAAACTTGACTGAGATAGCTGGGGCTTCAGATTGGCTCCAGTTTTTACTTTGCTGCTGAATCTGAGATAGCAAATTTATTTGGAGTTGGCTGCCTGCTTTTATATCCCACTGAGCAGATCCTACACAGCTTATACAAAAATACATAGCTGTGTTTATAGAAAAATTACTACAGCCAAGTACACTTCCAAGGTATTTTTTAGAAATATCTGCTTCATTTTGTCCCAATTTATAGATAATTCTGTGTGCAATTGAAAGTTTTGAGCTATTACTATAGAGAATAATACCAAATAAGATAAAGAAGAAAGAGTAGTAGGATACATGTGTTGTAGGAATAAGTCCCTTCATAATTCTGTTGTGAGAATAACTATCTGGAATTGATAAAAAGTGTTCTTTTCCTTGAAGACAGCATAGTCTAAATGTTAACTCATTTGAGGGAGTCAAATCAATATTGACAAGATGTAAGAATATTAATATTTCATGCAGCCAGCTATTGGATTTTGTTGTTATTCTGGGAATGCAAAGCTTTTCGACATTGATTCTATCATTGAACTATCAATATGCATCTATCTCTTCAGTTTGGCATTTATGCTGATAGTTTAGAGTTTATATCATATACAGTACCTACAATTGCAAATGATCAGACCAAAGTAGAAAGGGATAATAAACTTTGTATTCCCACAGTACTGACATGCTCTAATCAGCTGAAAGGGCAGCGTGTATTCGAGTAACCTTCTGCCTTTGGTATGTAATTTCCATTTTTCAATTAGTTTACATTTCAAACTTTGGATGAAGTTTGAGTTTGTAGCTGTCTACTAGACATCTAGTTTTGTTCCTTAGTTTTGACCTCTGAGAGGAGAAAGTGAGGAATACTGGGAGAAATATTTATTCAGGAGTCTCAAGTTTCCTAATGCCCACAGACCTTAGTGATTTTGTTTTCCCTAATCTTTACTTGGGGAATTAAATTAATTCAAACCAACATGGAAGTTTTTTCTATTTGAATGAAATGAGAGAATGGCATTTTAATTACTTTTAAAAGGAAAGAGACAATTTGGTATTGATCAAAAGATGTATTCATCAAAAACTTAGTAGAAATAATTCTGGTAAGTGCATAAAAGGAAAACTGAATTGAAATAAAAGCAGTTATTTAAGAACTTTCTCCATACATAAGCACTTCGGAAAAATTCTAAACAAAGATGTATTTTCTAAATCTTCATAAGTTCAGTTTTATATGTTTATTAGAAAATTCATGTTATTGATAACAGGCTACTGTACTTTAAAACCTGGCTTTTTAATTATTGGATTTTTATTTATACTGGATTATTATTTTATAAAGGTTTAGGACTGTTCTCATAATTTTCATAAAAATCTATGTGAAGAGTCATATGTTATTGCACTTATTTTTCTTCCTAACTTCCAAATCTGTCACTGGTGTACACATCCCCAACTTCCAGAGAACAATCCTCTTGACATTCCCTGACTGCTTAGTGAACCATTTGCACTCATTAACTAAACATGCAGTCTAAGGGTTGAGCTATTACAAACTGTTTGCTTTAGAACAGGTCTGAATTCAGTACAATATCACAAGAGGGAGCCCTTGTCAACATCAAAAATTCAGAACGTGGTTTTGCAGAGCTGCATGAATCACTTTGCAAGAAAAATGTTGGTTCTGTGTACAGGCAATAAAAGGAGTTTCACACTTGAAGTAGTTTCACACTCTCACCTTCTGAGACAGATTATATGCAAACTGATATTTTACATAGGAAAAAAGCCTAGAAACTGTGATCAAGCATTTGAATAGGTTTGAATTTGCGATTTTTAAATTATTTCTTTTTCTACTAATTACTGTGACATTCACGTTATTAATGGAATTTTATTGAGGAATGCAGGTAGACCCTTCATTCTGGGACAACATACTAAGAGCTTTCATAAGAGATTCAAAACCTTGTATGAAAACTACCTGTATTTTATTAGCTTGTCACTGACCATTGTTTTTTAAGTTAAAATGAGTACAGATGTCTGTGCATTATGGGAATTAATTCAAAATGGACAAAATAATAGTAAACAGATCCGCTTGCTTAAACTAGATTGCTTTGTGCTACTTGTGTCTTTTATTCTTTCACAAGACAAAAACATAGGTAACTTCTTCATTCCTTTGGGAATCAACGTGAAGAAAATAATACAGATGTGGAATAACCATGGGAACTCCGTGTTGTTCCATCAGCTCCTTAAGGAGTTATAGATTCCTTGCATTTTGTCAGAAGTTTTGAGAAATGTAAGGCCCATAAAATCTTAAAATTGCATTGGCAAATTATTTCTATAATGCCTTAGCAATTAATAATTTCTTTAGACAGTATTTATATTTCCTAGACAGTATTTATATATTCTGGATTCAGACTTGAGCACCAGCCTGAGAGCTGAGATTGCGATCTTATTGCGATCTTGTCATGATGACACTTTTGGCTTACAAAAGATGACTGGTCCACAAGGGTTTATGTTATGTTTGGAATTCACTTATTTAGAGTGATGCATCAGAGAGACAAAAAAGAAGGGTGATGTTTTACATATTAAATCTGTTCTGAGCATGCATTTCACCCAAGTTCAATAAGTATTCTTTGGAATCAGTTCTTGTAGAATATATGCAAAGATGTAATAAAACTCTGACAGTTGAGCTATTTGTAGGTTACTAAATCAAATGAGGTCTGAGGCAGTGAAAGGTGCACATAGAAAATTAACCCTTTATGGGATGATACTTCTGAGGTTCTTTCTTTCATCAGCAACTTTGTTATATAAATGAATTTTAGAAAGAGATCATCTACCAAGGAGAAGAATTTGTACCTGGAGCAGTATTTCAAAATCATTAAAGCCAAATCATGTCTTCCGCTCCCCATTTCTCAGTCTTCCTAATAAAAACAGGAGGGAATTACAGTCTTACTTAACTTTCCTAATTATTATAAGTGTAAGTATTTTGAAACTCAAAGTATTGTCCTGTCAAGTGCTCATTTTGCTTTTTTGGAAACAGTTGATCTTGACTTCCACTGAGCTAATTTATGAAACATATGTAATATGAAACATTTTAGAAGAGAGGATTCTACCAAGTATTCTTGTTGAGATAGGTATCCTTAGAACTACATAGCTGAGAAAGGTGTGACCTTAAATTTTCTCAAATCTCCATATGTGAGGAATGTTGTGAACTTTTGTATGTGTATATGTGATAAATAACCTATTGCAACTACCTGACAGAAAACATTGCAAATATTTGTGGATAGCAAGAGATATGAGACTACAGCATTATCACTGATTTTTTCTGAGATTTTTACTTTTATTCTTGTGAAAATTCAATATTACCCTCTTGTCAGATGCAAGCTATTGATGGGAATCTAGTTTAAGGGATTAATACATTGTGAATTATGTTTCCTCATAAAAGTTTCTTTCTTTAATTACTTTCCACCCCTATTTTTAAGCATTGCTTTGCAGGGGAAAGTATTCAGTCTGCTTTAACATTAAGTGTTTTGCTTTGTGTGAGAAAATTAAATGTCTTATAATGTAATGGCACTATCATGATGTTGACTGGAGAATAATCTTAAAATATAAAAGGATAGCTTTATTTTGCAGGTTTCTTAACCACGTGTATCTACCCACTTTAATAAATGAGGCCTTATACTAAAGATTTCCTTCTACTAAAGGTAGCTTCCAAGTATTTTACCTTGTCAGAAGTCAGAACAATTCCAGGCTGAATTAGTAATGATTCTGTGTCTCCTTTCTGTCAGTTATGTAATTATTGCTTTTCAACACTGAGTGCTTCAGGAAATTAAGGCAAGGTTCCTCTTCATCTAGACCAGAAAAGAAAATGGTGCTTTTTCTTTTTGAATATCTTAATATACTGTCAGGGTGAAAATGAACACAAAGAAAACAAAAAAAGAAAATGTTCTCCTACTGAAGTTTGGTTTGGTTTTTTTTGTTTTGTTTTGTTTTGTTTTGTTTTGTTTTGTTTTGTTTTGTTTTTCCTGTTGTTTTTGTTTGATTGGGATATTTGTTTTTTTCCTCATTTAAGATACCTGAGGAAATTATTTGCTTCAAAATTACCCTGTTGCTTCTGAATGGACCAAGAATGTTGGTGCAAAAATCAATAAAAGAGCACAGTGGCGCAGTCTGAAACTGATCCATTGCAGTAACTTCTGAGGAGATATTATGGTGATTTCTTCTCTTTATGAGCAAAATGTTACAATGTTGGTATGGTTATAGCCTACAATATAAATTTAAATAAATCATGAGCAGTTACTCTGTATTTGCAGTAGAAAATTTAGTTGTAAAACATTTATAACACAGCAACCTAATTTTTCTTTTCACACTTTCACACAATAGAAGCAAATTTAGAGCATTGACTTTAGTGTTAAATATTCATTCTGAGGCAATGAGACCTAGTGAAACAATTTCTTTTATTATTTATTATGTATTATGTGGTTAATTCCTGTTCATGTGTGATGATTAATTTACTTTTGTATCTCTGACAGTATCATTTTTTGTCTAGAAGGGTTAAAGACTACAAGTTGTTGAATTGAAAAGAAAAAATATTACAAATTACTTCACTTGGAGATAAAAACCATTTGCAGGAAAATTGTTTTGACATTCTCAAGGAAATGAAGAGACCGAGTAAATATTTAATAATAAACCATTTTAGCTAAGCTTCTTGTGTGCAATTTTATCTTTTCTCCTTCTTTTCGACAAAATATGAACATTTCTTTTCCAGAAACTCTGTACATTTCCCTACCAGTTCTTATAAGGTAGGACTGTTCAGATGTAGAATCTGATCCTCAATCTGAGGTTGAATTGCAACATTAAAATTCTTTCACCTAATTTTTGAGTATTTTCCCCAGTGGCAAGTTTTTTACAAAGATCTAGAGCAGAGACAGGTATGGAATAGGCGGCCATGCTACAGGTAAATCTTTTGCTTATTTCCCCCACCCTCCCCAGGCATGGGACTTTACAATGAGTATGACTTTTACATTGAAGATTTGCTTTGGAACCCAGGTATTTCCTAAGTGTCTAGGTGTCCTGATTTCAGGTGGAATAAAGTTAATTTTCTTTCTAGTAACTGGTACAATGCTGCATTTTGGATATAGGATAAGAATAATGTTGGTAACGTACTGATGTAACACTGCCGTGTTTTAGGAATGGTACTCCCCAATTCAGTGCTCCCACCAAGACTGTGCTTCTCTGGAAGTTTATGATTAAAATATAAATATGAGTGAAACCAAGTCTGCATCCTCAAGTCGAACTCTTCATCTCAGAGGCTGGGCTATGTCCCAGCTTGTGTTGCGAGAGAGGAGAGCTTGCTTTGGCACACTGAATTTTGACCTGAACCATGCAGAATAGCAGGAGAGCTCACACAGTCTATGCCACTGCCTAAGCTCCACTGGAGAAATGTACACTTGAGCAATGGTAATTAAGAGGTTGAGTTCATAACTTCTAAGCTGCCTAAGCCATCTGATTATAATGTGCACTATTAGTTCTTTACTCCCACATAGCATAATAGTAGTTAAAGGAACTGAGGTCTACACTGTGCTCTTAAATGTTATCAATATTTTTCATGAAGGATACACATTTTTCGTTTGCTGCAATTGCTGGAATAATGAAATCATACTATGCTATCACATGTGCCAAAAAAAAAAAAAAGAGAGAGAAGGAAAAGTAGTGAGATTCCTAATCAAAATATTTTATATTTCTTCTTTATATCTGTGCCACTGTGGAGGAATTTTGCATGTGTGGGAGATAACAGAAATATAATATAGATGTTCAGCTGAAGGGCCATGACCAAACAAAAGGAATGTCACAGAAATAAAATAAAAAGATTAATGGTAACAGAAGGATGGAAAGGTCTAACTGTTGTTATTATAGTTGAACATAAAACATTTTTCTTCCAGGTTTCTGTTTTGTGAAGACAGGGATGGTAACTCATTCCCTAGCCACTGTCACACTGGATAAAATGTTCTTTTTATCAACTTCAGATCCAGCCAGTATATCTCTTGTAAATTTGCTTCTTGTTTGTGCTCTGTACAAAATCATTTTCTAAAGGAATTACTTCTGGGAAGATCAGGTGGGAGTTGCTTTTCATAAGCTAGGATCAATTCAGTTATCTTTTTGTAAGCTAGTTCAAAGTCATACTGTGAAAAACATCCCCTTGGAAAAATTAATTTTTCTTTGGATAAAGACTTAGTTAAAATTTTAAATGAGGTGGCTTCATCAGGCTTATAAAGTATTTGTCAGGCAACAGCAAAAATTAGCTAGATTGTGGCCCAGATCTTCCATTTGATTTCATTTTGGAATTCCAAGATGCGTATTTACTCTAAACGAGGGAGTAAATGGATTTGTCTCAAAAACTGCAGATTAAAACTCATAAAAATATATACATGTGGTTGGACCATGTAAGCCACACTTTTCAGTTTAATTTTGGAAATTTTTTTCCAGTTTTATGAGCACATCAGCTCCAGTAAAAGTGTCTGAATGGTGTCTCAGTATTCCTATGTAAATTGGAAGGTTATGTCGCCAAGTTCTATCATAGCTAGTAAAGTAACTCAGATTGATTTTTTGCCTTTCTTAAATTAGTTCTTGATTTTACTAATACAGCTTTTTCAAGTTATCTACCTTTTCCCTTTACACAAGGTCATAAAACTTCTCTGACAACAATGAATTTAATTGAAGGAGTGTAACTGCATTAGGGACAGGACATATAAGATTTTAATCTCTTAGTGCTGGGCATCCAAACAGTTTATTTGGTTTTGTGATCTGTACCATTGCAATACCATTCACATCCCATATTACTGTAACTTTACTGATCTGAGAAATTACAACAAACAAATGGGAGATTTTAGTAGTTGCGGAGGAATCTCTGGACTTTGTGAATAGAAAACTAAACTTAAAATTCTTCATACCACTATGTTGGGTTGTATTTTCACTGAAGATTCCAAATGTAACAAAGTAGACAATATTCATCATGATAAAGATAAGGTCTGCCATTTCAAGTCACGATGTGGTAAGCCCATAGAAAAATCCTTTTAAGTTGTCTCTTGAAAACATGGAAAGTAAAAATGGGGTTTACTGTGTAATTTTTATTTTTCTAAATATTATATTTAGACAGGTTCATAAAAAAGAGTCTTAAGAAGTGGTAACTAAGCTGCCACACTAATTTCCAATGATACAAGTATGCTACAGTTTCAGGTCTTAAATATTAGGGTGATGATGGCCAGGTGATTCTTATACCCCAGAGTAGATAGAACTCCAAGATATGATATTAATACTCACCTCTGGCCTTAAAATATGAGTCTCTATATATTCTCTTGCTCTCTAAACCCTCCCCCAAAAACAGTGTGAACATCTTACTGTACTTACCATCTACTACAGAAGCAAACATTATTGGCTAGTAGTAGGAAGTCCATCCTGGAGCTGGCTATCATTGGCTTTTTCATAGAATAGCAAAAGCTTCCAGCAGCTTCTAATTGAAATCATCTCTATGGTCCCCTATCACTAAAAATTCAGCCACATGAACCCATGACACCCTGTTAATACATTGGGTACAATACGGAAATCAATTGAATTATTATACACGGAGGTGAATTCTGGAGATACGTGAGATTAGGAAAAGACATTTAGAAAACTGTAACTTCTATTATTCCATATGCTGTGCTTACCTAGAAAGGGAGGTAAGCACATTAGGTAGGTTATGGCCAAATGGATGATGAAAGTATTAAATCCCTTAACTGAGATAATCTCTTAGTCACTGTCTTAAGTGTGCAAGGAGGGAATGAAAGTGCTTTAGGCAATTGAAAGGGACTTGAACTCTTCCTTAACAGCCAAAGCATAGAAGAAAATAATGCTTTTCAGTAAGATGACAAAGGGCTTCTGAGAGATAAATATAGAACACAGTCCAAATTCCTTCCAACTGTTTAAAAAGGGGAGAAAAAAGAGAGTGTCTGTAAGAGAGAAACTTTCATTATTAAATTCTCTTTCTACCTAACATAAGGGAGAGGGGATACATATGACCATCCTCCTAATAGAGACTTCTTTGCTGTTTATGTTAAAACACACAAAGAAACAGAAAAAAACATGAAAAAAAAATCTTTCCGAAAGAAAAATACTTTAAATCTTATCTTGTGCTGTTTGTTTTCCTTGATTTTCTTTTCCCATCTGCCTCTAAAGGGTTGAGATGATCCTAGCGTGCAACAGGTCAACTTTGGAAACGTTTCAAGGCTAATGCACGTGGATGCTCACTGTTACCATGGAAGCAGATAAAACCATTGACTGAGAATATCAGCAGTTACCAGTGCACCTACTGGTCCAACAACAGACAATAAAATTAAGCAGCATTGTTAGAAGATTATGAAATAAATGGTATCTAATTTGTCCCCTTTGTCTTGGCTACTGTAACAGGCAGTTGTTCCAAAATTAAAATGATCTTTTGCGAAGTTACCTGTTCTAAGTAGTGGTCCTTTGCTTGTGAGGACTTCTGTCTTCCATAGCAGCTCCTAAATTCCTGGTGGTAGCCTGGATTATACAATCTGAAGTCAGACTAAAGGAGCAGCTAATATGTTGCTGGTGTTCCATATGGATAACACTTGGTAATGCTTCTTGGTTTCTTGTCATAATTGAAGCGCTAAAAAACCCACATGTGTGGGATGCTGAGTTTGAGATATCTGAGGATTGCTAAATACATATATTGTAACAAAATAGTTACAGATTTTGTTGTGTATATGTACAGGCAAACATGACCCAATCCCCGCAGACACTGTGGTCAATTTAGCACCTAGTCTTGAGAGGTGAAAATTTTTTCTTAGGGTTAGTGATGGTTTTCAGGGCTTTGTGTTCTTTTGACTTGGTTCTGTGGTAATTCAATTCAAACTCACTTAGGCTTGGAGCACAGCAAGCACATCTGGATTTTTACATTAAATCCTGAGTGAGGTTAGTGCTAGGAGGCCATTATAGTGTACCAACTTAGATTTTAGTAACATTTTTCTGTCTTGAATGGTTAATTCAAAAAACATCAGTAAAAAAAAATGTATAAAGTCTCTGAGAAAAGTAATAATGGCACGAGGAAATTGAAAAAAGTAGAAGAAAAGAAGTTTGAATTTGAAATAGAGCCAGAACCTCATAGTACTTTGCTGTCTCAGCTTCTCATTTCTTGTCCGCAAGATAATGAAGATGTCAAGACTTTTCCTTAAAGACATCATGTTCTTTCTTTCCTGCAGAAGTTATAAAAATGTCAAGAAAAATCAGAAACTACTCAGAGCCCATAAAACAGGACTGCTGTAAACTTCTCTGACACATTTATGGAGAGAATTATTTATTTAAAATATTTATTTTGGCTCTAACAGCCCAATTTTTACTCCTCATGTGATACTATATCTATTTTTTAATGATTTCTCCCATGGTGTCAGATAGTAAGGTTCAGAAAAGCTGCTACTTTTATCAACGGGTAGCATTTGAAAATGGGAATTCAGTGCCTGGGCAGGTCAGTATCTCATATCCCAACATGCTGCTACACACACAGAGTAAAATGAGATTTTACCCCATCTACAGAATGAAACTGTAAATTATTCTCCAACTGAGTTGACTCCTGTGCTGAATTGACCCTGGCTGGATGCCAGGTGCCCACCAAAGCTGTCCTGTCACTCCTCTCCTCAGCTGGACAGAGGAGAGAAAATAGAACAAAAGGCTCATGAGTTGGGCTCTCACCAGTTATTGTCATGTGCAAAACACACTCTACTTGGGGAAATAAGGTTAATTTATTACCAATCAAATCAGAGTAGGGTAATGAGAAAGAAAACCAAATCTTAAAAATACCTTTCCCCACCCCTCCCTTCTTCCAAGGCCTGACTTCACTCAGATTTCCTCTTACCCTCCAGAGGTGCAGAGGGACAGGGAATGGTGGGAGCTGCAATCAGCTCATCGCATCTGCTCCTTCCTTCTGAGGGGGAGGACTCCTCACACTCTTCCCTTGCTCCAGCATGGGTTCCCTCCCACAGGAGAGAGCCCCCCACAAACTTCTCAGATGTGGCAAGTCCTTTCCATAGGCTGTAGTTCATGAACTGCTCCAGCGTGGGTCCCTTCCACAGTGTTCAGTGCTCCAGCATGTGACTCCCATGGGGCCAAAAGTCCTGCCAGCAAGCCTGCTCCAGCATGTGCACCTCTCTCCATGGGGCCACAGGTCCTGCAGGAGCCTGCTCCAGTGTAGGTCACCCTCCTTTGGTCATCCATGAACTGCTTCCCAGTGGACCTCTATGGACTGCAGGGCAACAGCCTGACTCACCGTAATTTTCGCCATGGGCTGCAGGGGAATCTCTGCTGTGGCACCTGGAGCACCTCCTCCCTCTTCTTCTCCGCTGACCTTGGTGTCTGCAAGGCTGTTGCTCTCACTCCTCCCTTCACTAGTCGTAAGTGCTATTTGTGCAGCTTGCTTACCACCTTCTTAAATCTGTTATCCTAGAGGTGCTAATGCCATGATTGATAGGCTGCGCCTTGGCCAGTGCAAGGCATGTCTTGGAGCCAGCTGGCCTTGGCTCTGTCGGACGTGGAGGAAGCTTCCACCAGCTTCTCATGGAAGCCACCCCTGTAGGTCCATGCTCCCCAACTCTTGCCACAGCAACCTCATACAACTCTTTTGGTGCTAAACTAGCCAACTGTTATGCTTCTCATTAACCTGTGTTTTGTCAGTGGTGTCTCAACACATATGAGAGAGCGTATTCTGTTCTGAGATAACTTTTAATTGTGTATGATGTGTAAGTGGAACATCAGTGACATCATGTGGCAGCACACAGACATACTGTGTTTGATACGCCACGAGGGATGGGTCTCATCAATTTGCCTCTGTTTTCTTATGATTTGGCTCAAGCACGTTTTGGCAGAATTGTCTTTTTTGGCTTAAATAGTAGGTGAGCAAGCTGTTACTGCAGCATCATTTAAAATAGTAAAGGAAGAACAAGATTAATCTCAATTATCAGATACCAACTCAAAGAATAAGTCATCGCATACATGGTGTTGTGTCATCCTGCGGGATTTTTTTTTTTTTTAATACTTGAACAGAATTTACAGGAATTGCCAATCAACAAAGGAACAGTTTTTCAGGAGTGTGTAGGATAAATGAACTATGTTAGAGCCAAAGTCTTATTTGGCAATATCTATGGCAAAACTCAGCATGGCATTCAGCATTTAGTTACGTACTGTGTTCTGTCTGCCTTTGGAGAGTAGCTGATTGTCTACCATGCAACCAAAATGCAGTTTTGCCATCCTGCTTTCATTAGGAGATGTGTCAGATACAGTAGTGTCCATATTGTAGGTGGCAAGTCATGACTATCAGATTTCTCCTCTCAGTGACAACAAATGGCCTCAACCCACCATGCACTGAAAATTTTGTTTCCAGGGTTATTTCAATGGTTCAGTTTTGCTGTTCTGGTTGGGGAAAAAAATGATAGTTTTGAAGTGATCAGAAAAATGGGAAAACTGGAACATTTTTACCTTGCCAGAACCTTTTGCTGAGTCTAAAGTGTTGGGTAAGATACTTCATACGTTAATAAAATGCTTAGAATAAACTGTGCTGTGTTGGCCAAAGGAGTTGTTTGGCTGACATTTCTCTTACTGTTTTTGCATGTGGCAATGCTGGAAACAGTGATGTATGAGTGGGAAACAGATCAAACTGGTTAACTGAATATAAATTAGTATCTTTGTAGATAACAGAGATGAAGAAAAAAATGCCTTGAAAGGAAAGTCTCTGTGTAAAATGAAACATCACATGTTTTTTCACTCTCTTATTTATGCTGCAAAAGTATGTAGAAGGCCAATCTAAGGAATCAGCTCTATTTTGCTAGATAGGTTCAGGCAGATACAAAAGATGGCTGCAGTATGGAAGAGAAAGTGAAAGAATGTGACCACAAAAATGAATGGGATAGTTCTGCAATATTTAATTTTTTATCCAAGCCAACGTCATGAAAGAAATAAGGCCATGAAAGTTAAAGTAAATTTCTGATTTCTGAAGAGAATTTATGGTCAGATGTGTTCCATTCTTGTGCTATGAAGATAAATTCTCCTATTTTTCTGTGACAAATGACTGTTTCTGCCTGCATATAGGAAAGGAAGATGTAGTCAGAAGGAAAATTCCATGTTCTAGCTGTATTTGACAGAGTCTTTGTTTTACTTGCATTTGTTTGGAAGAGTGAGGAAATAATGTGTGCTAAATTCATATGAATATGATGTCATGTGTGGATACAGAAGAGAAAAATAGAAAACATAACAAAACAATACAAACCAACAGCCAACAACCAAGTCTGATGCAGAGGATGTTAGAAGTTTTTTTCAGGGAGGGGGAAGTTCATAAAAATATTTATGAAAACAGTTATCCCTCTGTACTTATTTCCCTAAACCAAGGAAATAATTTGTTTTTCATGTAAGGGGAAAATCTTCGAAACACACCTGTCACATTGACTCTCTCAACTGATTCATGCCTTTTACTACAAATGCTTAGCATCTGACATTGTAAATTTTCAGACTGTCACTGTGGCTTCCCTGATTTTCTTCCTACTCTCTGCTGAATCAACCTATATATATATAAAAGTTAATTTTGAAGATTTCATTATCAATACAACTTAGTTTTTCATTATATAAAAATTCAAGTTCTCAAATTTGCATCTCCTATTTTGCCAGAGAGGTTGCCCAGAGAGGCTGTGGACTCCTTCATTCCTGAAGAGGACCAAAACCAGGCTGGGTGAGTCTCTGAGCAAACTGGTCTATTGAAAGGTGTCTCTGCCCATGGCAGGGGTGTTGGAACAGATGATCTTTAAGGTGCCTTTCAACCCAAACCTCTCTGAGGTTGTAGAATTTTTTTTTTTTTCTTAATTCCCACAATTTTTCAGGTTCAGAGCATTACCTGCAAAATCCATTTCTGAGCATTTCAAACCATTTTGTTTCTGCAAGCATGAGTTCCTTTGGACCTTGTAACACAAGGGAAAAGAGCTGATACTGGTCATTTCTTCACAGAAAGCATTTAACACCTTACTCCCACAGCAGAGATAATTCCCTACATTTTCCCAGGTGAAGACAAGATATATCTTTACAGCTGCTACCAGTGAGGTCATCTGGCCACATTGCTTCAAGAGCAAGCAGAAACCACATTTTAACTCCATTTTGCTCTTTTTTTTTGGTGTATTTCTTTTTTATGAACAGTGCTGTCAACGAGTTTCTCTGATATGTGAATTGTCACAGCCAGAGGTGATCTTGTCCTCTGTTCCAGCAATATGAAAGCTGTGATAGCACAGCCATTTTTATTTAGAACTTGATATAATGAGGCTTAATCTGGATGAATTTTTGCTGTTACTACAGAATTACAGAAAACATGACTGGGAGAGATGTTTTCAGCCTGAAACTCTTTCTGCTCATTTTGAGGGGGCATTGTGGTGAATCTGCAATGATGCTCATCTTTCTAGAGACAATAAAAATGTTGGACTATGAAACTTGACCTCATTAAATATGACTGTCATGGAATGACTGAAGGTGTGAAGAAAACTAATGAATACATTTGAATTTATCTATGCCATGTCTTAACTACTCAAAAACAAAATGTCACAGCTGGAGTGTGAGAAGACCATTGTGCTTTCTGCATGTTAGAATGAACAAACTCCAGATGCTTAATAGTACAGTATCATATGATTTGGGTTTTTTGCATTACCCAGGTTTTACCCTGATCTTTAGATATGGGCTGTTAAAGTTATTTTCTAAACTTGAACTACAGTACAGGCAATTCTGTGCACTCTGCAGAAATAATTAGAAACAGGCACTTTTTGTCTTGGAAGTAGGCACAACATTCCTGAAGGATATAAGTTCTAATTTCTGAGATGTTGAGGAATGTTTCTGTTATTTTTGAGTGCCAGTAGAGTCTCCCTGTAGGTAAAAGAGAATACTTTTACTAGTAAATAGTCAACTGTATATCTGAAAAATAGAGGTCAGAGTGAACTGGAAATATAATACAAACCACTTAGTAAGTCTCTTAATTTATACTAGATTATTGCTTGTCTCTTTCAAAGATTTATATAGATAATGGATTTGAGAACTTGTTTGCATTTTGATCCACCTAGCTTCCAGCCGTGCATGTTTTGGGGGAAGATAGTTTCTTTGCATGAATCTGTAAAACTACAGTTCTGCTGTATTTCATAAGCCTGATGTTTAAGAGGTTATTCTGCAGTTTATTTTCTTCCTTCTAATGTGAAGTTTTCCAAGCATAATCTTTTAGTCTAAAACTAACCTTTTTTAAACATATCCTTTAAAGATGTTTTCAATGTTACATGAACGATTGCCCATAATGAACAAGCTCTTGTCCAAGAATACAGGTGCTGAGCAACATTTCCACTGAAGATGTTTCTTCTGAAGATGTAGACCATGTAGACAAACCATGTTATTTGGCACTCAAAAACAATGAAGTTTCTTTTCTGCTTTTACTAGTGTCCTTAAGATTCACTAGAGAAAAGGCACTCTTGTCATGCTGCCAAAAACAAGAAAAGACAGATTCAGAAAAAAGACAAAAACAAGTGAGAAAGGGAAGTTTATCTTGACAAAAACCCCATAGTATATTAATAGTTTAGTGCAAAACAATATCTGTAAGTAGCCAGTGCTAGGAAGAGCTCTTCTACAGCATGAGAGGCTTTAGTTTGAAAGCAGGAGTAGGAGAGGCTAAATGTGCAGATTCAAGGATGGAAATGAGAGAGACTCTGAGACTGTAATAAGAAATCATCATAGGAAAAAATGTTCAGAAAGGCCAGGGTTTGGGCTAGAAGGAGCAGAAAGGCTCATTACTGCATTCAATATTCACATCCAAAACATGTATGTAAACCTGAATTTCCAGTCATCATTTCTCTGTCCAAAAGAGTATTTTTACTGCATGGAGATGTAGTGTCCCATCTCCTTTTTATGACTGATTTACAATACACCATCCAGTACTGTAAAAATAATAAAATTTACTACTTTTATAGGTTGTTTTATCTGATCAAGATCTGCACAGTGGTTTTAGAAGTTGCAACTATAGTAATGAAACATATAAGGTGTCAATATGGTATATGAAAAGATCTGAACTTTAGGTACAGTGTTTTGTAATATACATGATTGAAGACACACTTCATTTGAAGAACACATCGAGACTGCAAAGGTAAACATTGGAAAGCTATGAATCACAGAACTCAGTATAAATATTTATTTTCCTCACCCTCTTTAATTGTAATTATAATTACATTCATCTTCCTCAGGTCTTCTTCCCTTCTTTACTGGATAGGAAGACTGGATCTAACTATAATTCATAATTGTCTCTGTGAAAAGAAAATGTGCACTGAATCACACATCTGTTGCAGAAAAGGTAGGAAAGACCTCCCTCCTTTAACACTTGTCAATTTTACTAATAATGAGGAGGCAGAAAAAGGGTTTTTCTGATTCAGCAAGCCATGTTCTTTCTTATTCAGGACAGCCAATGGTACCAGGGCAGTGTTTAAGTTACTAATGTATTCCAACACTGTCCTAAGTATTTAATTTATTAGCGCTTGGATGAAATACCTAGACTACAATGTTTTGAGGTGACTGTGTTATTGAATACAAGTTGCATATCTAAAGAGTATTGTTTTGATATTTTTCTTGATTTCAACTAACATGATTATTCAAAGACCTAGCCTAGATTCAAAGCCTTCATGTTCTGAGGTTTATACAGAAACCTCAGTTTCCTGACCCCCATGTTATCCAGATGAATGACCTTCCTTATTTACCTTGTCCTCTGTAAGAAAGAATACCTAAAGGCACATCAGTGTTTCAGGATGTGATGTACATAGATTTCCTTGTAGTTAAAATGGTTCTTTACCATGAAATATCAGAGTTTAAATTTAAAATAACCCTTAAACACTTAAAAAAATTTCCCCTGCTCAAATTTTCCCATTGTAGTCCCATCAAAGCATAGCCTAATCCCATTGACTTCAATGGGATCGAGAGTAAGACCTGCATGTGGATTTAAAAACTATATTAGTACTATCTTACAGTTATATGGCATAAAGATTCCCCAAATCCCATAGAGCTTTTCTGAACAAAACTGCTCTTGAATGCAAGTGTGAACAGAGCAACATGATGATACATGACCTGCAGAGCCGAAAAGAATTAAGCTCCACATGGTCATGACAGTATAATAGTGCTCACAGCTTGTAATTTGCCATAGATACTGCTACTCTAATAAAGAAATAATGGTCTTCTCTTCAGAGAGTACAATACCAGAGCAGAGCAGGAGGCTGTCACATAGTCCTTCTGCAAGATGTGGGGAGACTACCACTGAATTAAACAAGGAGCTGTAGGTACCTCAGTAATCATGCTGTGAGCAATGGCATTGCCTCTCAGCCAGTATTGTGTATCTACACTGGTCTGCAACTTCCGTCAGCTCCTTAGAAACTGTAGCACATTTGAAGGGTCATGATTTTGTGGTGAAATATATTCAGAGAAGATGAAAATTCCTAATGCACTGCAAAACTACAAGGAATACAGATGTGGTGACTTCCAATGAGAGAGAGGTTTTGTATCTCAGCTAAAATAAAATGGTGAAATGTAATGGAAAAACCTCATAGAGAAGGAGTCTCCAGAGTTTAGTAGTTTTTCAGTATAAATAGAATTTTGGGAGGATTGCAGAAGAGAAGTGTATATTTCTCAAACCTTCTATATAGTAACACTCCAAAATTTTTTTCTATAGATCAGTCACATTCAGAGATGAAATAGAGCATGCAAATACAGTCATTTTATAAGGATGTATATAGCTATAAAATAGATTTAGATATAGATATAAATATATCTATAATATAGATATATCTATAAAATGAATATAGATATATAGATAGATATAGATATATATAGAAGTCACTTTTATAAGAATAATTTGCTTACACAAGGTTAATTAATGTTTACTTGATGACTAATACTACAGCCAGTCCCATTAATATCTCTTCAGAATGTTTTAGAGGCCAAGCGTTAAGTTAAAGTTTGATACAGTGTGTATTCATCAATAAGAGGGAAAATATAAAGAATCTGATCAAAATGTTTATATCACTCATGCAATCACATTCAGGGATAAAATTTCTGTAGTCAAAGTAGAAACCCTCCTTCACCCTCTCTCTGCTCTATTCTGCAGCATCCTTTTCAAATCCAGTGTATGGAAACCGAAGTGGATGATTGTCTAACCTGGTCACTTGGACTGATCAAGGTGAACAGGACACAGTGATTTTTGTATGGGATTAACTTGGCAGATAAAACCTGTTTCGTTTACTGCTACAGGCTCTTTTTCAGGGAGTTGTAATGACCTTGAAATACCAGGGATTCTGGATAGTGTTTTCAAAACAAAGGATTAATTATTTACCTTTAGGAATATAATAAGCTTGAAAGAAGGTTAAGCAACAAAAGCTGATGTATGTATTGTCTTAAATTGTAGCAGAATGGCTAATCTTAAATCTATTTATTTGTGAATGGACAGTGGGACTTAGAGACATATTCTCCTCCGCTGATGAACATTCTTTTCAAGACTGATTCCCTGTTTTGAACTTAAAAATGGTTAAAAGAGATGTATTTATACAATCTCAAGGTCTATGTCAGAAGGTCTATTAAGATTCTGATAAGGAATACTACAGCTGGTCAGACTGTTTTACACAATTGATCCAGAGGGAATATAAAAGTCTCACTGAGAATCTCCTTTTTGACAACTTGGACAGCAAACAATTTTAACAGTTATTGCTAGTTTTCTGCATAATCTAACCTTCAGAATAAATTCTGGAATTAGACCTTCAGATGCACGAAGCTAGCTGAGAAGAGACATTGATAGCACTAATTTGAATTTGAACTGTACTATAGAAAAAATTGTAACAGTTACTCACTCAAAGTCCTATTCATGTTCCTCATTTGGCTGACATAGCCCTGAAAATAAGCCTTCATAGGACACATCTGAAGAAGACACGCTTATGTTATTGCTTTGGTGGATCCTTCTGAATCAGTTGTTGTCTGCATGGCAGCAGACTATCTAACTAATGGCACTGCAGCCTGGCTTTGACTTCTGCTTCCTTTCCTTAGGAAGTTAGGGACAATTTTTCACTGTAGCAGCATGTTTCTGAGCCTGAAAAGGAGAGAGAGAGGTGCATCAGCTGTACAGTAAGAGTTATTTTGGATAAATTAAGCCTCATATCTTACTGATATTAAGTATCGAAAGCTTATTCATGACTGAACAGTGAGACATGGGGTTCATAGATTGCTTTGAAATCTCTTGGACATGGCAAATTACTTTTTTATATGCATTGTTTCTTGCAAGATAATCCCTACCATGCAAAAGGCACAACAAACAACAGAGTAGTAAAGCATCAGTTAAAATTTTCCTTTGAAAAAGCTGCCAGAAACTTACCCAAAGAACAAATATTGCTGTTGGTGCAAGCTTGTCCCAAAGGGTTTTGGCTAAATAGCAGAGCTTTTTAATTATTCTGAAATTGATTTATACACAGATTTATGCAGCTGGGAATTTTGCAGGTCTCTGCACCGTGACAAGCAGTTGAATTTTGAGTAATTACTTCTCTATAACTAGCATTCTGAAAGAATTGGGTAAATTTCTCCTCAATCTCTTATGAATGTTTATACAAGTATATCTAACATTTGAGATGAAATTCTGATTTTTAAAATAGAAGACTAGAAAAATAAATGTTCCCAAAAATTCAAGTAGTAGAAAAAACAAAGTTTTTGTACAGTCTGTTAATTTCCTGGAGAAGCCAATTGCCCTTTTTGTCATTTTAATAAATGTTAAGTATATTGGATTCACATTATAATTTCTGATATAAAGTTTGTCCGGTATTATATTGATGTGTATCTCGGGAAAGGTTATAAACAAAAAAGAATATCTAGATGAAGATAGTACTTGGTTAAAATTATTATTTTACTTGTATATTTTGGTTTATTTAAAACCTAGATGCAGAATAGATGTCAACACAAGTACACTAAATGTGTGTAGCTGACACCCTTCTAAATGATAGATAACCTTGTAAGAATGTGCAATACAGCCTTTTAGAGGGACTTTTCAGGCTTTTTAGATTGCTGCAGCAATACAAAGATCCTGAACATCCCTAATACTTACTTCTAGGCTTCTTTTGTTCTATTGACTCAGGTTGTATGATTATGAGGGTTAGAGGAATAAAGCTCTGTACCAACTCTCAAAAACGAGACAGGTTCTATTCATGTGTATAGCTTTGTCTCTAGGTACATTGTAGCCTATGAAACTTGAGAATGGCACTTACTGGACGAGAAACTATGTGGAAAAATACCCCAATGTGTTGATTGAATTTAAGCCTTTCTAGAAATTTTGACTATTGAAGAGTACAAATTAGGGCTACACTGGCAAATTTATTTCTGGTTTGTCCTCACTTCTGAATGTTAGGTTTCTTTTAATAATATAATTTTATCATATCTTTGTGGGGTTTATGAGTTCTCCTTTGTATAGGCATTAATCTAAAAGTGCTCCAACTGTAAGGAGAAAATTTGATGGGAGTGAAAGCTGGACAGAAATGTGGGGAACAATAAAAAGAGTTTTTTCAAATACATTAATGGCAATAGGTAGTATAGAAATATCGTCAGCCTGTCACAGGATGAGGATGGCCACCTCAAAAACAGGGACAAAGACAAGGCAGAGGTGTTTAGTGCTTTCTTTGCCTTTGTCTTCGATAGGGATGACGGACCAAGGGGGTCTCAGTGCCCTGAACCGGAGGACCATGACCGTGACAATGGTCAGCTCCCAATCAACCCTGAAACTGAGTGAGATCTGCTGCTCCAGATGGATCCCTGCAAATCTATGGAGCCTGATGGAATTCATCCCAGAATCCTCAAAGAGCTGGCTGATATAATCACATAGCTTCTCTCTCAATTTTTGAGAACTCTTGTGAATCCAGAGATGTCCCAGCTGACTGGAAGCTGGCAAACGTCCCGATTTTCAAGAAGAGCAAGAAGGAGGACCCCAGAAACTGCAAGCCTGTCAGTCTCACTTCAGTGCCTGGTAAAGTTACGGAGAAGATTATTCTGGGAGGTATTGAAAAACAGCTGAAAGACAACACAGTCATTGGTCACAGCCAGCACGGCTTCATGAGAGAGAAGTTCTGCTTATCAAACCTGATTTCCTTCTCTGAAAAGGTAATCCACCTAGCTGATTAATGAATGCCAGTTGATCTAATATTTTTGGATTTTGGATGTTTTTAATACTTCCTTTCACAGATCCTTCTGGAAAAACTGTCCAGTACACAGCTGGATAAACATATCATATGGTGGGTGAGCAATTGGCTCATGGGTCAAGCACAGAGGGTGATAGTGAATGGGGGAACATCAGACTGGTGACCTGTCACTAGTGGGGTTCCACAGGGCTCTATCTTAGGCCCTGTGCTCTTCAATATCTTCATGAATGGCTTGGACTCAGGACTGGAAGTTTGCAGACAATCCAAAACTGGGAGGAGCTGTTGCCTCCCTCAAAGTCTGGCAGGCCCTCCTGAGAGACCTCAACAAATTAGAGGGCTGGGCAATCACCAACCACATGAAGTTCAGTGAAGGTAAGTGCTGGATTCTGCACCTGGGACAGGACACCCCTATATGTATGTACAGCCTTGGAAAAGGCAAAGTGCCATGGAAAGGGATCTGGGGGTCCTAATAGATGGCAAGTTGAATATGAGTCAGCAGTGCCCTGGCAGCCAGGAGGGCCAGCCGTATCCTGGGGGGCATCAGGCAAAACATTGCCAGCCAGACAAGGGAGGAGGTTGTCCCACTCTGCTCTGCACTGGTGTTGTCTCACCTTGAATATTGTTTGCAGTTTTGGACACCACAATATAAGAAAGATATTAAGCTCTTAGAGAGTGTCCAAAGGAGAGCAATGAAGATGGTGAAGTGCCTTGAGGGGAAGCCATATGATGAGCGGCTGAGGTCATTTGGTCTGTTCAGCCTGAAGGAGACTGAGTGGAGACCTCATTGCTGTCTACATCTTCCTTGTGAGTGGAAGAGGAAGGGTGAGCACTGATCTCTTCTCTCTGATGACCAGGGACAGGACCTCAGGGAATGGCCTGAAGTTGTGTCAGGGGAGTTTAGGTTGGTTATTAAAAAAGGTTCTTCATTCAGAGGGTAGTTGGGCACTGGAACAGGCTCCCCAGGGAAGTGGTCACAGAACAAAGCCTGAGAGTTCAGGAAGCATTTGTACAATACTCTCAGACACATGTTGAGACTCCTGGGGATGGTGCTGTGCAGGCCTAAGAGCTGGACTTGATGATCCTTGTGGGTCCCTTCCAGCTCAGCATGTTTTCTGATTCTGTAATCAGAACTGAATCAAAGTTGAAGCATGGCTGTCTATTATTTTTTACTCTATTACCATGTTGAACTATATCTTCATGTGTTAAGTTAAAACAGCAATGTATGTTCACCATATTAAGTATAAACCAGGATAGAATATTCTTGTTACATGTAACACAAGCCTATCTGTTATATTTATGTTATGTTATATTGTTATTATTGTATATTATTTAATTACATTATGTTATATTTTTATCCTGTATTAAATTACCATCAAAATCCATAAAAATAATTTTGCAATAAAGCAGCAGCTTTGATTCTATGAGACACTTAGTGTTAAGTGTATGCATGAATCAATCAGTATTCAGCAAAGCTCTTTCTCTGCATGTTTACATAACCAAGACACCTAATACTTAAGTGTGTTAACTTCAGCACACACTTCAGTAGGAGTTTGCTTGAAAATAGACAGACAGAAGACAGACCAACAAAGGTCAAATAAATCCAAGCACTTCAACTGAGGAGTTAAGGAAAAAAATACTAAGTGTTGTTCTTCAATGTGGCTAGTAAAATAAAACAATGCAGGGAAGATAAGATTGTCCAGAAGGGTACCCTGAGTGGGTTGCTCTTATGTCAGTGTGTAACTCATTTTCACATAAAACTTCTTAGTTAATGAATAGTAAGAGACCACTTACAAACTATTACAATATATTAAATGGATTGTATGATACTGAAAACACCACAGTTTTGCATCCAAAAATGTAAGCTATAATGTCAGAGCAGTGAAGAATTATAATTGGACCAGGCATATATTAGAATACAAATGAAAAGAGATAAGTTATTACAAATCCTATCAACAATACAACACTACTGAAGTAAATTTCAAGGACAAAATTTTAATTAAAAGTAAAGAGTTCCTATATTGAGAAAGGAATAAACTTATGGCTTGACCTGTATAATTATAATTAATTGTTTTGCCAACCCATAATTCCACCATGGGGAACTTAGTATTT
Organism: Empidonax traillii; assembly: GCF_003031625.1. Lineage (NCBI taxonomy): Eukaryota > Metazoa > Chordata > Aves > Passeriformes > Tyrannidae > Empidonax > Empidonax traillii. Next base: position 277,513 of record NW_020955330.1, read on the forward strand.
TTATGCACATCACAGTTAATAGATGAAGATGAATGTTGTCCTTCATTTGGAGTTTTATTATTCTGTCATTTTGATTGTAATTTTCCCAAGTAGCCTCCAAATTTGACACATACAGACTTTGAACGTGCAGATTTGTGGTGGCGAAATCTGTCAATGTAAAATTCACAGAAGGTGAGTTTGGTTTAAATGCTGGGCACATTCCCTGAACAACCTCAGGAGACATTACCAGAGTATTTAACGGAAGTTTGATTTGGTAAGCAGAATAGAATCTGCCTTGTCTCTTTTCTCTCCTTTTAAATGTAGGGAACAGTCTGTTCTTACAAAACTTGAAATATCTAAATCTTGGCACACTGTTACAGAAAAAGGAATCACTCACTGCATATTTGCTAGAAGTAGCTCTCCTGTTAACTCTCATGGGAAGTACCTTATATCCATTCACATTGGTTTAGTCTGCATCTACGATTGCTAGACTGGGGAAAAAGGACAACAAAAAGGAAAAAAGGAAAGCAATAGAGAAGATACAGAAGCCTAATGCAAAATGTGAAGTCGATCTGACGACCATCCTGACTTATCTGTTACCACTGCCTTTTTTAGTAGTCCCCTCCACACTCCTCCTCTTCCTCTTCCTCTTTTTTGACCTGACTTCTCCCTTAGGTATCTATTACCCATCTATAACCCTGTTGGCGTAGAGTTTTCGATTTTTAAATTTTTGTAGATTCTAGAAGTAGTTATGTAGTGAATGTAGATTTTAATGTAGCTGCATTTTATCCCTTACCCTTAACACAGTAGTTACACATAACCAACCCTGTCACCCATTCCCATATCAATCCCACTAAATTTCATTTGCCTGTTTAGTCTCATTTTCAAGGTAGAATTGTAGAGAACACTCCAAAATCTGTGCAAGAAAATATAGCCATAGATACAACGACCTTCAAGACCAGAGCCTTGGAAAGCCTCCAAGAACTACACATGCTTTGATGAAGATAAAGATGAGGAAGAAGGGGTCTCAAAACTCCCCCAGACTCAATTCCCGAAGGGCATGCCTGGGGACAGAAGGAGGCAGAACCAGGCAGGTGGCCGGACAGAGATTGGATGGAAGTCATTACAAAAATTGTAACACCTGTGTTTGAAAGCACACAGGTGGGTTTGTATTCCTGGAGAGCCTGGAGGCTCGTTAAAACCTCTGCTGATTATCTTACTTCCTACCTCGTTTGGCCTGGCGTCTTTTTTCCTCTGCAGCCTTTTAGGCAACAGTAACCATCTCAGTTCTTGCTCCTCTCTCGCTCTTTCTCAAAGCTCATTTCCCTGCTCACTCCCCTCATTCCTTTCTGTTTCTTATCTTTCCGTGCCTTCCTGACACCACCAATATGCACTGCCCTGTATTTTTCCAGCTGCTCTTTTCTGTTGTCTCTCAGTTTTCTCATTTCCTTTTCTTCTGTACCTTTTACTTTCTTCCTCACTCTGATTTTTAATTCTATGTTTTTTATATTGTGTTCTTTTTGCTTGTCTAAATTCCTCATCAAACTTCTGTCTGTTATTTTCCATTTACCTCCTTTATCAGCCCTTTATGGTTTTATTCCCTGTGTATTGTTGTTCTCTACCAATGACTACACTGCTTGTTCTCATGTTTTTCCTCTATCCCCATTTTTCAGTAGGAAACATTGTTGAAATGGGGTAGTTTTATATCAGCACAGTGATGTTGCAGACCTGATCCACTCTGTTTAAATAGTAATTTCCACTTCAGTGTATGCAGCTTTTTACTACTAACTCCTTTGAAGTGCAAAATCCATTGTTCTGCTAAAATACTGGAGTAATGCATTATGTGGAAAAAAACTATCTGTAATGGAATTTTAACTTGCTAAATCAAAATCACAGTGTTGGACAGGTAGGTAAATGAGTTATTTGTACTACCTGTCACTCTACCTTATCTGGAAAATAATTCAGTAGTTCCTGTACACAATTGTGCCTGGCATTTATTTTGATGTGTGATAACTGTAAAATGTTATCAGTGTCAGGAACTGTGCATATTCACGTTGTTTTTCACATTAATGGAGCTGAAAGTGCTGAGAACAAATTTTCACAACTGATGCAAGTCTTGTGATTAACACAAAGTTTGAAGTATGTTGAGCAGGATAGAGTCTGCCCAGCCTTTTTTCAGAGAGTCTGTGAGCACATGCACTGGAATTTGTATCTGAAAATGAGAATAACATTTAGTGTTTTGTAATTGATTAGGCCTGTATCCAACTGGTTGTGTCATTCTTTGTGCGCATTAAAACTGAGCATTCAGAGAATTGTAAGTATATTGCAGCAGTTTGCTAAATATTTGTTGTAACTACATTTTCTTTCCTTCTACTTTAAAACCCCCACTCTAATCTAGACATTCTGATTCATTTTATATGTTTGCAGAGACTAAAAGGTTGCTTCATTTTTGAAACATATGCTCAAACAGTTTTATCATCTGCTCCTAGTTTTCTTCTTTCCCATGTCCATTTACTTATAAATGTCCTCTATCCACATGAAGCACCAGGAAACCTCCGTTAAACAGGCAATGGAAAATGATAATATCCCCTTTCAAACTGTGACTATTATCAAATGCATGCACAGGAGCAGATCTTTATGCCTGCCTGTGCAAAGTGTACAGGCTATCTTGGCTCATTGTGTCCTTGCACGAGATGAGCTAATCAGGAGAGCAGTTTGTGCTGTGGAGGAACGTGCCTGGATGAGTTCCACATCCACTTGCTGGCACGAGCTGCAAAGCCTGATCTGCAATTCTTCTGCTTCCCATTATCTAGCCTGGTACAGTTACTTTTCTTTTAACGCTGCACCAATAAGCAAAAAACTGATTAGGATATGAAGAGGTGATGAGACAATGTCAGGGCTACAAATTTCTGTTAAAATTTAACAGTTAGGTGAATGTTGAGTGGAATGGCAGAACAGAATTCCCATATATTGTCCTCTGTTGAAGGACAGTCTCTTTCCCTCAGTGCCCATTTTAGCTGTAGAAATATCCCAATGTCAGACAGTAGACATTCAGAATCTTAGCAATGTTGTGTATCCCAGGGGATATATGGCATACATGTAGAATCTTGGGAATGCCATATATAACAGGGGATCAAGATCAAGATGGATTCAGTAAAAAATGCTCTGAATCCCCATGGGTTTGGTTTTTTATATACACTCCAGCATCAATTTACTTTATGCAAAGTAATTATACAGTATTTTAAGCATCCTGATTGGATTTCTTCAGTGTCATCCCACCTACTATTTTAAAAGTATAGTCAAGGCAAAGAATCTAACATGGGAAAAGAGAGTGAAAAAGAAAATATACTAAAACTATAATTGTCCTGAACAACAACAGAAATTGTTGGCTTCAGTAAGACAATTTCTATCCACACTTCTTATTCTGAAATACACTTCTAGACTTTCCCCGCCCCCCCAAGTTGACATATTTACTATGCAATATTGATGTAACAAGGAATTGTTTTTCTCTTACACTTAAGCTTTCTATTATAATGGGAATGGCACAGGAACTTGTCCAGTCCTCTATAAAGGGGTATTAAAATGGAGTTTTCTGATACGTTAAATATTTTTGAGATTTTGAAAACTTGTTTATTTGCCTTTGTACTTTTTCTCCAGAGAGATAAGAATGTCAGTTCGGATTAATCAAATTAGTGGGCATGCCAGGTTTCTACTATCTCACCATGTATGGAAGAACCTGGTAGAGATAAAAGATTTTTTAGGATGTACTAAAACACCTTTGGTTTCTTTAGTGTAAGGGTAGTTCATGAACAAACAAGAGAAGTACAACTAAATTTAGATGGAACTGTACTGAAAATATTTATTTTCTGGAATTAGCATTTTGTTTTCCAAGGTCTAGTCTTGATACTAGCCTGCCTTCTCTCTTGTAGGTATGTAATCCTTTTCATACAGGAATGCAATCCTACACAGCCCAAGACAGTGAGCAACTTGCAGGATATACAGGGTCTATCTTTTTTTCCTTTAGGTATCTTGTGTCTTTTTGCCTCCAGTCCAACAAAGCTCCACAAGAGTATTTCTTTAGATCACTACTGTAAGTTTTTGTCATTGTTTGAATTTCCACGAGACGGGTTTTGCAAAAAAATACATGAGTCAATTCTTTCTCACACCGTTTTCACACTCATGCAGCAAAATTAAACTGTCACAAAATGTTCCTCTGCTTTCTCTGCTGATATTTTGTGCTCTGAAATGGAGAACTACATCTACGTCTCTTTTCATCTGTTGCAAAGACGCAAAACGCCCTGAGGTTCAGCATAATGATTTAAAACCTAAGGAGTTTCTTGTGAGCTCAGAAATGGTTCTTATGTGTGTGAATATATGTATGCATGCATGTAGGTGCATCCTGTGAGAAATGAACCTGGAGAAAAAACTTAGTATGGGATTTTCTGGGCTAACATCTGCTTTGCACAGAAGGGCAGCCTTATGCACAGTTTCTTGTTTTACACAGATGCCTGCCTGTATGAGTTCCTATGCTCCCTGTGGAACAAAGCTGTGACTTCAGTCAGTTTCTTGTCAGTAAAATCTCATCACTTCATGTTTTTACTTCCTTTTGAAATACTGTCCTGGTATTTTTCAAGTGCCTGCTGCTATGCACTAGATAACACACAGCTTTAAAGGTGATCATTTTGAACTCAATGACTTTCTCCTACCATTCTGTTCTGCTTGAGATAGGGGAGAGAACTGTTCTCATGTTTTTCTAACTTATTGTCAGCTGATCATTTCAGGAAAGTTGAAGTTATTATAAGCAACTTAGTAAATGTAAAAATCTCCTTGAACATGCGAAGACATAGATATCTATGATAGATCTATCTATCTACCAGAAAATATACATAGATATCCTGGGAGTACCACTTTTCTTATTTCATATTTAGAGTGATGAAGAATTAGAGTAGTTGGCTTAAGAAACATTTATTAGAAAATATGTGTGTGAAATATTTGTTGAAAAGCTGTCTACTGTTTTCTTCATCTATGCAAGATGAACTCTCTTCTGCTTTCCATGATGAATCATTATGTTGCTTTGCACTTTTTTTCCCATATCTCACAAGATCCCACGCAAGCTTTGAAAAAGTCACCATGAAGAAGAAAAAAAGCCAATTTAAATAACATACCCAAGGCTTATTTTCCTCCTCCATTTGCTATGAAATCCCAGCAAAAAAATTATGTATGAGCAGTTTTCTATAAATCTTATGCTAAATAGCTGTTAAACAAGAGAATGAAATTCCCAAGGATGGGAACATGCAAATACCCTAAAGAAAATATTGCTCTCTGAGGGGTTTCATGAAGTTCAAGAAAACTTTCTAAAGTTACAAAGTACTTTGAGACAGAATACCTTCTTGAAGTATCCAGGTTGCTGCTGGGCAGCAATCATAAATTGCAGAATGCATAGATTTTCAGTCCTCACACCATTTTTATGTCTGACAGAATAACTCTATCTGTTATATCTTGTTGCTACCCAAGAAGATTTATTGAGGTGAAAAGCATTGTATCCTTACTGAAAGAACAGCAGAGTACACTTACTATATATATGTCCTCTCTATGGCAGTTTCTATTTGTGCAGAAGGCTTCTACAGTGTATTTTGTCCTGACTTGAGTGATAAATTTTCAAAAGTCCTCTGGAATAATGATCTGGAAAATGAATTTTCCCCACAAGGCACTAATATTTTTTTAGCCAGTGGCTTCAGGATCCCATAAAGGGGACACATTTTTAGCAGGTATAAAGCGGTTTTGGAGTCTGACTGCCAATGGCAAGTTAATCCATGCTCCAAAAGAAGAGATAAAAAAAATCTTATGTACTTTTTCCCTAAACTTTTAGTATTGTGATATTTTGCCAGAGGGCCTGAAAACAGACAGGACCATAATGTCTTAAGATATTACCAGGGTTGTGTCTTAGATAGTCACAATTTTGATGATAACAGTTTGCACCAACAGGATTAATTTCTAGGAAAGAACTGATTAATATTGATTAATCCTCTTGTGCATTACAAAATGTAGCAAATAAATTAATGTTCACAGCTGTACCTATTCCTGCCCTTTCCCTGTCTTAATAAGGGATAACAAAACAATACATTGTGGAAGGGAAAAATAACTGGGACTAATTTTTGATAAAATGTACAACATATATCTCATATAGCTTATATTGATGTTAAGATGAGGTGGTTAACACAGTTCAGTGACAAATAAGAACTCTGACTTTTTTGATTAAATTGTCTTATTTGAAAAAGTGAGGGGAAATATTTCCCCACATTTTGCAGCTTCTCCTGTTCTTTTTTCAGAGAAAATAGACTTCTCTTACCTAGGAGCCAATCTTCTTGTGTAGCAGTCACTTAGCATAAACTAAAGAAAATTAGAGAAAAGTCATTGACCAAAAAGACTAAAATTTCTTGGCTCCACCACAGTTGTGTTAACTACTAATGTAGATGTGTCACCATCCCTGGAGGAATTTAAAAGACATGTAGACATGGTGTTTAAGGACATGATTATAGTGGTGGACGTGGCAGCGTTGTTTATGTTTGGACTCAATGATCTGAAAGGTCTTTTCCAACCTAAATGATTCTATGGCTGTGTACAACGTATTGCACAAAGTCTTTTGTTTGTTTTTCCTCTGCACACAACCTCAAATATCACTTAGTTGTTAGGCACCATTTTAATTTTTATGCCTTCTTCAGTGCCTGCTTGCTCTCATTACTACAATACATATTTTGTCATATGAAGCGTAATTTTACAGGAAGTACTTAAAAAACCTAAATGACAATATGGTCTTGAAGGAATGAAGGTTTTTCAACTGGACAAGTGTACCTTTTTGTATTTTTCCATCTCCCTCTCTTATGGAAAATGAGAATTTTAAACAGCAGTAAGAAAAAAGCCATGTGGAATGGCTGTCTTGAGAATTATACTTGAATAGTTTTGCCCTGATGAGGTATTGCTACAATACATCAACAAAATGCAATTTCTCTGAGGTAGCTGCTACTCGCCAAATACTGCAGTCTAGGAAATAATCTCTGCTTGGTTTCAGCTGTATGATTTTGGGAGTAGAATGTTAGTAGGCTACACACTTTCCAGAATTAATTTTTATAAATATGATTGATAAGAAAGGCAACTATTTGAATTTCAGACATATTCCAAGAAAAAGTGTATAAAAAAATTGGATGATTAAATTTTACTTTTTTTTTTATTTATTTATTTATTTTTTTTTTAATATTTACTAAGCTATATTCCACATACATTTCTCCAACATATGTTATAGTGAGACAAAGTCAAAGATAGATCTTTACAGACAAGTTCTCTCTTGAAAAATCGTTTGATGTGAAATATTCCCTGGAAAAAAATGTCATACCTCACCCTTTAAATATCTTATATTCAAAATTTAAATAAATCGTAATACTTTTAGTAAAACTGAGACTGCATTTCAAATGGCATATTTTAATGTGCCCCAACAGAGGCTCTGGATGACTGAGGTAATTCATACAGTTTTGCTCGAAGTAACCTGACGTACGACTAATGTTTGTCTTAATTTTACAGCACAAACCAGGAGTAATGGTCCTGTATCTTTTCTTACAATTAATTACTTGCAATTAATCTTTTTTTGAACTCTCATGCTTTCCTTCTTATATATGTACTCTTTTCCTCTTACTATGCTACTGCCTTATTGCCTTTTTCACAAGCTCAGTGTCAGTCCTACACCAGTCACAACCTCTGTTTCAGAGATTTGTTACTCTAAGCCAGTTGCTATTTTAGTGCACTGAAAGCATAGAGGAAAATAATAAAACTATCAGAAGATGTAAGTTTTTTATCTTTTGTACAGACTTGAAGTTTTATATCATCAATGGTCAGTTTCCTATTAGTTTAGTGAACACATACAATAATTCATCCTTACAAATACATTTCTGTTCTAGACCAATATCTTGTAAATCATGCAATTTTAGCATGAATCACTTTGCAATAATTGCTTAGGTTTGGGATCTTCTTCTGAAAAAGTAATAGGTTTGAATTTTACCTGCACCTGTAGTAAATAAAATTCACCTGTGTAATGTATCTAATGCTTGCAGTCACAGTGTGCTGTTTGATAGAATATTGCTATTATTTAGAAGCCAACAGACAATGACAATTCATCAAACAACATAGGTAAAAAAAGCAAAATTATATATCTTATCCAGATCAAATACATAGGGGCACTAAGAAATTACAGTTGCCAGAATGCTGAGATTAAAGCACAACTCTATCTATGCATGTGATTTATTGATGCTTTTATTTTTTTAATGCAATTTTTTAATAGCAAGCCTTTATTTAAATTCCATGGAAAGACTCTAAAATTCAAGGCTTAATCTTTAGGTCACTGAATTCTGCAACTTAACATTTTTGTAAAGTACCTGTTTGTGGTTTGCCTCCTTCCTTTTTTTTTTTTTTTTTTTTATGTGTGTGTGTGTTTTAATACACACCAATGCAAAGATACTTTTTGAATACTTAGTGGCTTTGCTTTGACAAATAACCTAGACTGCATAAACAACTCCCATGGGGTGGACAGTTTTGGGGCTCGGTGTAACCGGTGAGGTAATGTCCAAATATTGTAATTAGAAACTGAATATTGTAATTAGATGATAGTATAAAGTTGTAACACCTATGTAGTTCAGTATGCACACTCAGGAAAATATTCCTGTGCAACTGGCATACTGTAATATATCAGTGCTTTTTGCCTTCTAATACTCTAAAAGAGTCTTAGAGAGTAATTTTCTGGCTTGCAGGCATCACTGGTGACAGAAGTAGTTGCCTCTGTGCCATCCTACTCTTCTGCAATTCCACCTTCTTGTACACAGCTAGTAATTCCCACATGATACCACAAGAAGTATTTAAGAACAGCTAAGACATGCACTTTCTTAGTTTAGCAAATTAGTTTATGAAACAAAGATGCCTGATTAGTCTGTCATAATATAGCAATGAAAAACTGATATAATATTTGCTCCTTTTTTCTATTTACTTTTATTTCTAAAATTGTTTCTGCACACAATATATCCAAGACTTGCCTATTGCTAAGGTAATATTACAAAAAAATTACAAGACATGCAGCTACCTGGAGGATGTTTCCTTTTTTTCAGCTATTATTTCTATGCTTGCTATTCAGTTATTCTGTGCCTATTTCCTATTTTGGTAGACTATTAGCCTTAATAGGTGATTTAAAATTATACACGACTCATCCATCATCCTGAGATGGAGATTATGCGATGTAGTCAAGAGACATAAAATCGTCTTCAGTTTGATCTTACTGCTGTTAGAATTTATTTTTCAATATTATTAAACTGTTTGTCCTTGCACCTTTGACACCCCATTGGACACCATTATGCTTATGGAAAACTGATATAAAGCTTTCATTTCAATTCAAATCATAAACCTCAATTACCTTCAGGTTCTAAGCTATCTTTACTGAAAAGATGCTCCAGTTCTCTTTTTCTTATTTTTTTCTTTAGTAAACTGAGTACTTTCTTTCAGTTTCCTTCATACAGTCTAGCTGAGCTTGTTGCATGGTTACTTTCATTTCCCACCACTGCACACCCCTTTTGATTTTTTAAAATGTCCTTTTCTCCAAAGCAATATATTTCACTGTCTGTTTATTGAGATTTTTTTTTGGTTTTTTTTTTGTTTTTTGTTTTTTTCCAAATTTGTACTTTGCAAATATAGATGCTTAGTTAGATATTTTTCTTTTACTCTACTAGTGTTGACAATCACATATATGTTTTTAATACAATGCAAAGTTCTTTCCATCTATTTTATTGATAACATGCATTTCATCTTTCTCCTCCTACATGACTTAAAAAATGGCAGAACTGTATATCAGTATGAGTCATGAAACCATACCTTTGTTTGTATATTTTCAGGTGTAGTAGGACCTTAGATAACTTAAGAATGTGCATTTTCCAGGTGCATATTAATGAAAATAAAAGGAGACACATTTTATCTTTATTCTAAGCTGTTTTCTGAGGAGCACTAAAGGACTTTCAGAATCATTACTTTAGTTCTCGTCTCATTGAAATAAACTTGAACTTTTCCTATTCCATTTAACAGAAAGATTGATAAATGAAACATGTTGTTGATATCTTTAGTATTTTCAACATAGGCACTGGTATTTAATTTTATGTTTTTAAAGTAAAAATGCTTTTTCAAACTCTTCAGGTCAATGAAAGCATAAGAGTGAGTAAAAAAGGAAGTGCACAAAGGGAACCAAAATCTGTAAGTGATATGTTGTGTTTAAAGCTATCCCTACATTCTATAACCTCTGTAGCAACATACTACTTGAAAAAATTGAATATATGAAACTCTTAATAATCAAATTAAATTATACTTTCTGCAACTATTGCATGGTAGTCTAATGATAAATTGATGCAGACTAGAACCACCCCCTCTGAAAGGATTTGTAGCCTGAGTATAGATGTTTGTAGTTTTGTATTAACTCAAGTGTGAGATAAGTACAAACATATAAAGAGTAAAAACATGACTAGGAACAAAAAGATTTATTTTTTTTTAAAAAATCTTTTTTAGATTACCAAATGTTTTTCTTTTCCAAGTGAAGGACTGGCAGCTAAAGAATACTGCCTGAACTTAAAACATTAAAGATTCTTTCATGGTCTGGATAAAATCATGATTATGTTGCATCTCATCCACTTTATTTACCTATGCCTGTATCAGTGGTATACATGCTGTGAGATACAGAAAAAAACCTTCTCCACAGGCTGGAGTTGTGACCTGTGGCAGGGACCAGATTTCTTTCTGGATTTTTAAAATGTAATATTTTGGAGAAATTCGACATCATTATTGCTGACCTTCTGTAGGACTACTGAGGAATGGACTGCAAGATCAAAGCAACTTAATTTTATACCAATCAAAGTTTTAATTATTCAGAATAATTTTCCTTTGATTGTGAGTTGTGCTTTTCCTTCTGTCATGGGTTTCGTATGTTTACTAGTAACAGATGAAAAAGTGTACCAAAAAACCTTTGGAAAGTTTCAGTGATTATTTATAATGGAAAAGCTTCAGTGATTATTTACAACACATTCCGTTGTTGCCATGTACACATAGTGTATTGTGTGTATTGTTTATTATTTCTGTTGCTCCTCCAGGAGATCAACAGTCTTCCTTGCTGACCACCATTTATCAATGATTCTGCACTTTATTTTTACAACCTTCTAGGTAACAAAAGGCAGTTTTTAAACCTGCAGGATGAAACACAGCGCCAGTTCACACTAAACTTCCTGCTGCCATTATGGGGAAGAGGTGGGCGGCAGAGGTGAGGTGGACAACCTGCCCATGGAGCTGCCCAGGAGAGAAGCAGCTGTCAGAGGAGATGGGGATCTTTATGAAGCCCCTGTGGAGAGGCTGGCTCACATAGGTGGAGGGTCAGTAAGAGGCTGGGCGTGTATGGAGGGAGGCTGGAGGCCTGTGACTTCTGGCGGCAGAGAGGCAGCTGCTTGTCTGCCCACAGACCTGTGTCTGCAGGGTGGGCTTGGTGACCTGTGAGAGCAGGGGGGAAAGGCAAGTCTGGGGGTGCAGACTTAGGCTGCCCAAGTCTGAACCATGCACCAACACCACAAGAAAGCCACTGTCGTGGTTGTGGGGATGTGACTTATACCTGCCGGAGACAGGTATAAGACTGTTTACTGTCCTCCATGTCTGTGTGGACACCAGTGATAGTGCGTGGGGAGAACTTGAGCTTACCAAGAGTGACCACAAAGCTCTGTGGAGTGAGGAGAGGCTGGGGGAAATCTTTTGATCAGCCTGGAGAAGGGATGGGAGAGGAGTAACACCTAATAGCAATTGCTTGGTATCTACAATGAGGTTATCAAGAAGATGGGGCCAGGCTTTTCGCAGTGGTGCACGGTGAGAGGATGGGAGAGAAGAGTGTAAGCTGAAATGCAAGATTCAGGTCGAATAGATAGAAATCCTTTTCCTTCATGGTGAAAAGTCAAGCACTGGAATAGGTTGCCCATAGAGGTTTTGCAGACTCTGCCCTTGGAAGTTCTCAAGACCTGAATGTGTAAAGCCCTAAGCAAGCTTGTCCAACTGTGTAGTTCCCCCTTGCTGAGGAGGAGGTTGGGCTAGAGGGGTTCTGGAGTTCCTTCCAACCTCCAAGCCTAGGTTTGAATCATGAGCCTATGTACTGTGTAGGAGTAAAAACTAAAATAAAATCTCTAAAACGCAACAGGATAGAGGTGATCTGGCATGTCAAGTGTTGTTAGCTGAATTTGTCATGTGTTGTCATACCACAATGAGCCTTGATGTGATGCCACTAAAGCAATCCAAAAGTACCTACAATTCACATCACAAGGTGATAGATTTGATGGGAAGTACAAAATCTAACTGATTTTTCTGGGAAGTGAAAAATATTTTTAAAACAGTTTCTATTTTAAAAACATTAAACACAGATTTACTGTAACAAGGTGAAAACCCCACAAGCCTTTTGTACTTGCTGCAGGATTTAAGCTGCAACCCTCTCCAAAGTAACGTGTTTTCTATGCTAGTTTAGCTACCATGGACCTTTTGTCATCAAAATTTCTTCTAAGCTATTAAGAATGTTTTCGGCTGAACATCTTGTTCTGTCAGGACAAGAAGAGACAATTCTCACAAAGTGAAAGATTTCTCTTAACTCTCTGAGCAAAGGGTTACATAGGTTAACATTTGGGCTCCTGTCAGAAAAAAAAAAATCAACCAATTTCATTGGTTTCACAGAAATACAGTTTGCATTTAGTGTTCCTGTTGAATCGGCATTACTCTGTCACCAGAGCTGCAAAGAGCAGACCCAGTACACTACCTGAAAGCCACCATAAATGTATGATGTTGAATAATTACTTTTTTCTTGCTCTTAAAAGAAATGTCAATAAGACAAGCTCAGGTTCCACATAAACCTTTAAATTCGCTTTGGTTTGTGTCATTGGTTGGATCTGTGAGGAGCAGTTTAGGACTAAGGCATGGAGTATTGATTTATGGATGATTTCAGCTTAGCTACAGACAGACCAGAGTGCACACGCCTTCCTGCATGATAAGCTGGCCATTAGCAGTTGCATACCAGCTGGCCAGTTACGCTGTGCTACCACAGAATACCCATTCTCTTCTTCGCATTAAAACACCCGGAGATACTTTGGCATGTAAAATGTGCAAAGATCTTATGTGCTTATCCCTTACAGGCAACGGAAATTGAATGTCTGCCCATACGTCAAGGATTACAGGGCCACTCAAATACTATTATGTTGTTTTTTGTGTTTCTAGATGGTAGAAGAAATTAGCTGAAATTGCCATGAATTACAATAACATGGAACTTCCCCCAGTAAGTTTTGCTTCTTTATATGATAGTTTATGGACATATACATCATGTGATTATTATTATTTAGATATAATAGAGAAATCATTCAAATAGTATTATGCATGCATGTAGTTGGAATTATCTGTTACTTCAGGAAACAGTTTTGATGATTCAAAGGATCAATGAACCCTGTATAGGCACGTTACAACACATGCACATCAGAAGGAAGTTTTGCCCATGGTGTTCTCTTAGTTAAAAGAATCAGTGTATACCTTAATTTTTTTGTATGTAAGGTCAGAAGGTAGTATAATAGTCCTGGAGGTCTTCAAAGCTACTTGTGTTCAGAATTCTCCTATTCATGATTTGCTGATTCCACTATATGTATTTTAAATACATAAAATGGAATTTGTAGTAATTTAAAGTTCTCTGATGTCTAAGTTTATAGGGAGCACCTTACTCAAAAAATCTGACAGGGCTCTTACCAAAAGCAAAGGATAGTATGTCATATATTGTGTAGGCATGATGGGTGTGTGGGATATGTATGCCTTTTAATTTATTAGCGCTTCACCAGCCTCAAACAATTCTTTGACAGAGCATCCACCATTTCACAAAACCACACAGATACAAACCATTATTAGTCTGTAGGTGCTTAGTGTAATCACCTGCAATGTTTATGCTTTCTTCTTTCCCAGATGACTGGAACATACCGGGAAGACCAGCTATGACTGTGACTTGAATTACTAAGCTGACTGGATCATCAGTGATGTTCAGGTGTCTATAGACTCCACTTCTATGTTTCTCCTTCAGTTGGACATGCATTCATTTTTCAAAGAGTGGTTAAGAAGCAATGAATGCTTATTGATTTAGCAGACTTTATTTTAATATTTGTACACAAATACTGATGAGTTCACATAACATTATTTAGAGAAACAGATCTTTTGGCATTTGTTTTGCATTTTAGTCAATTGAACAAGTTAGTTACAGAATTGCTTAAATCTTTCTTGTTAGCCCCCACAGGACTTCAAGTGCTGGGTTAAAAATATTTTGCTAGTGCTGTGCCTGTGCTAGAAAATTTCAGAGATAGCATAGCTGACATCCTATGCATACGCACATTACTATGGCATATATGTGATTGCTTTTGTCAGTATTTCAAGTAGCAATCAGAAGTTGTACTGGCAAAGGATTTGGCATGCAGTGTGTAGATGCCAGTGTTTCTTGGATTACTATCTAGCACTTTGACTTTATGACATTTTTACTGTGTGCTGTGGAATGGCAGCAGAGTACTCAAGGAAATAGGATGGCACAGGAATTAGTTGTCCAAGTATTTTTTTAAATCTCTCTCATTTATTTATTTATTTATTATTAAATGATCTCAGACATGAATCCCAAGAAAACACCTAAACCCTCGCCAGTGCCTGGTTATACTTTGGTTAAAATGAAACCAGGAATGCAGGATGCTGTTAGGTCTCCCAGATGTTTCATTTAGTGAGGAGCAGCTCCACCGGTGGTAAAATGGTGTTTCTAATGGACAATCCTATGCTCCTGAACAATTGGAAAATCAGAATGTGACACGATTTGGAGCTTAAGAGCCGGTCTGGGTAAAAGAAAGTGCCATATTTTGTAAATTTCTGCTGAAGTCCCTCATCCATTTAGAGCAACAGCTGTGTCTTGTGACAGCTGGTGAGTGGGTCATGATTATGCTCTGGAAGCTTAAAACCTTAATAGCTCTTTGTAAGTGGCCAACCTGTTCAGACAGTCCAAGGCAGAAACGGTTGCCCTACAGTTGTGCCCTCCATTGTGACGCATAGAAATAAGAATCTGAAAAATGTACAAGGCCGCAGGGATGTGAAACAACAAAGCTCTCCCAGGGTACATAACGAAATTTTTCTCTCAGCCCTGTTCTTCTCGTTCAGCACTGACCAGAACAGAATGCTTTTAAATCACTCTTGCAATCCTCTTTTAATTTCTTGTTTACCTATGATCCTTTTAAGTCCTTATGACTTGCAATATTTTCTTTACTAAAAAGTTACATTGCTTCATGATAACTCTATCTGATAGAAAGAAACAAGGCTGAAGTCTCAATTTAACTGCAAAAGTCCAAGTCTTTGGAAAGGGTACTATTAGAACCTGTCAGAAACGTATCTTTGCATTTTTTTTTCCTTTTACAAAATGCAAACATTCAAAACTGAAAATATCTGTGGGTGTTTAATTGAAGAATTTCTCAGGATTTACTTCTAAGTTAAAAGCAGAACCAGAACTTCAAAGGGAACAAATAACTGCTGGGATGAATACATACGGTTTATCAGGGTAAAAGTATCCTAAAAAAACAACTTGAGAATAAATTTTTCATTTTTCAAGCAAGTGTGGATATCATATGGTTTACCTGGGGCTTTTTCCAAATGAAGGATCTCCTGAAGCTTTATTAATCCATTGGACTCCATGTTTTTTGGGAAACTCTCACCACCAAGTAGACCACAAGGGGACACCACTGAGTTACATGGAGTGGTGATGCTTTTTTTCTGTTTTAATCTCTCTATGTCACTCCCTTTCTTTCTCCCCCTTCCCCACTCTCCCCCCCCCCCCTTCCTATTTCTTTCTATCTTTCTCTGTCTCACATTTACCATTAAATAAAACCTATACTATGGGTCCGACATTTGGTCTCATTTGTACCTTAATTTGGGCAGAGGCATTTCTAATAATTTTAATAAGCCTCAAGGACAACTGAGAGGGGGCCTCATAAATGTCTATAAGTATCCAAAAGAAGGGTGTCAGAAGGATGGATCCAGGCTCTTCTCAGTGGTGCCAAACAACAGGACGAGGTAATGGGCAAAACCTGAGGTAGAGGAAGTTCTGCTCAAATATGAAGAAGAAATTTTTAACCATAGAGGTGACCATGAACTGGAACAGATTGTCTAGAGAGGTAGGATATCTCGAATATCACAGGGGATATTTGAGAATTGTCTGGATACAACCCTGTGCAGTATGCTCCAGGATGACCCTGCTTGAGCTGGAAGGTTGGACTCAGTGACCCATTGTGGTCCCTTCCGACCTTACCCATTTCATGATTCTGTGATTCTTCCTTCTCTTTTTGCTCTCAATAAATGTGACATGATCACAGCCAAAGAGCTGATGAAAGAGCAGTCATAGCTTTTCACACACCTGTGTGCACCGACATTCAAATTAGGGGGGAAGCTTGCCACATTGGGAGGAAGAAAGAGATAATAATGCAGGGTGTTTTCCAATGTGTAGGCTTGTAGCATCTGAAAAGCAATAGTTTCCAGTAATGGATGATTCAATGCACCTTCTCTGGAGCAGCAGCCACAACAACCTCTTTGCACGGGACCAGTAGCTATAAAAGCAGTGAGAGGAGAATGAATTTAAACAAGACATTTGTATGCATTTGCTAAATGAATTTAAACAAGACATTTGTATGCATTTGCTAAATACACGAAGATTCAATTTTGTGTTTCAGAATTAAGTTTCTAATAGTTCAAACACAGTCCATCTTATAGATATAAGGACATTACACATTTTTAATGTGATAAATCTAGCTCTAAAATCATCTGAGAATTTTCCCCGGCAATGTATACTCTGATATTTGTTCAGTCTGCTATTAACTGAATCTGCATTCAGACCTGTTAAGCAGCTGAAAAAGGAATCCAACCTGCAATTTACTCAGCCCACTTTTCTGCATATGACTCCTTGTGGAACTGTCTCAGAATGTCACTTACTGGCAGTCACCATGCAGTATTGCCCACAGCTTCTGTGATGTGAACCTTCTGTAATGTGAAGCCCTTATTTGCCCTTATGATCCTCTGCCATATGAAGAGAAAATTACATTAGTGTTGATGTATGCAACCAACCTGCTTAAAATCTGCCTTATTCCTGGATACTGGAGCTGTCATTAAAAAAGGAGCTCTGAGGCGAACACACAGAACATGGTTTTATTTTTCCTGGTGTTGTAAATTTATGTAGTGCGAATAAGGGGCCAGAAATTGTCTTTTTAAGTTCTGATTATCTGTTTCTTTTATATTATCTTCCTAGTATTTTCTGTTTTGTGCAGGAAGTAATCAGGAAAAACACTTCTGTAATTAAACACAGAAAATTCCCATTGAAAGAAAAAAACCTGCAATCGACTGAAAAGCATCCCCATTTCACCCCAAAAACAGTAAGTCAGTTCTTGAGGTAGGATTGTATTTTTATGAGACGTTTTTAATATCTTTTATTCTTTTAGGGACAAAGAATCTGAAACACAGTCATCTTTATCAACCAAAAGTAATTTACATTTAACAAGAATAATTAATTACTTAATTGCTTAGAAAAAAAACCCATCTCAAACAAATTAAATGCAGTGTTTTATGCCTAATCTGCCTGAAAATTTTGCTTGCAGTTATTTCTTGTTATGATACAGAGAACAACCATGGTTTTAAATCCTTAGTTTGTTGGTTGTTTTTTTTCCCCTAATACTCTTTAAATGGTTGCCATTGTAATCAAGAAATGTGAAACAATTTAAAATTATTTAATGGTTGAAACCCCTCCAGTTGCAGCTAAAAGACTGTAACTTTCAGAAGTTCTTCATCTTGTGTCTGAGGTAAATATACAACAAAGTTTTTAGCTTTAGATCTCTTTTCTGTACTTAAAAAATATCTCAGTTATGTTTTTATTTTACTTCAGTAGAAATTCAGAGGTTTTGCTTTCAGAAGGGTGCAATCACCACTCGTGTTCTAGTGATAGTTGCACAGACTGGTTCATTTGGAAATGTAAGATCTCAGTTGTCAGCAGAAATAAAAGGTCACCTTTCATTTTAGGAAGCAGAATTTCAAGGGCTAAAGATGGCTGTTCTGGATATTAGGCGATGTTTCCTTGTCTGCTAGAGCTTATGCAATGTGAAATCACTTGCTATGACTGTTTGTTACATGTTCTTTCTGACAGAGACATTGATTGTAAAATCCTTTCAGAATATATAGGAGAGGAAAATGGGCAGGGATTCATGCAGAAAATTTCCTGATGCATCAGCACCTATTAAAAAAAAAAAAAACCAAACCAACACAATGCAAACTGAAACCGGATTCTAAGTTATAAACAAACTAATTTTTTTGTGTATGCTCACGGGTATACCACGTAGGGATTCTTCAGGATTCTCCTTGAATTTGCCACTGAACCTGCAGAAATACCTGAAGACTTTTACCAGAACAGTATCAGGTATTGGCATGTAACATAAGTTGACAAGTAATTCCTTTAGTTGAAATTTATATTACAATAGCATAGAAGACTCCCACATAGGAGTTTCTGACAGATATTAAAATGGCATTCCCATCCCAAATATTTTACAGACTAAGTGTCAGATTGTTGAATCATCTCCATACCACCTGAATTGGAACTTCAGCATAAAAAAAATTGTGCCATTAAAAAAGTGTAAGCATGCAGGGTCCATGGCTCTGCATGTAATGAAAGCCAAATCCATCCTTCACATGTCACACCTGGATATTAGGGTCTGACAGAAGGGATATCCTACAGGACCGGCATTGTGGCATGCAGGCCAGGAGGTAGTGCTTTGATCATTTGCTTCAAGTTCCTGTTACCAAAGTAGCTACGATTATACTGCCTTCATTTTGAATCTTTGTTGCAGGAGGGTGCTATACACTTTAGTCTGTATTGTGGTAATGCAAGTCACATTTTCTTAGCATCAAAATTATTTACGGATTCCTTTCTAACCTAACCTGTTTTTTGTTTTTATTGTGTGTGAATGAAGCATTGTGATTTGATATAAAGCATGGTAATACCTTGGTAAAGCTATGCTGAATAAAACATTTTTCATGGAGGCAAAACCCAGCAGATTTAAAGCTTTTGTCAGTTTGGTTTTGATAAAAAATAATTATGTGCATCTTCCTTGATTTTTCTGTCTCAATGAAGAACTTACAATTTGAATTTTCTAGCTGGACTCTTTAGTCAGACTGTGTCAAGGACTTTATTTACCCCTATGACTGAAAACTCTCTCTTTTCTGCCTTAGGGCTTCTATGCATAATTTTGACAACTTGCTCTTTATCAAACAACTTGAATCAATCTTAAAAATTGTTGCTTTCCTTATTTACTTGCAAGGTTTTAAATCAAGTTCCAAGAGGAAAGGAAAAATCACATGAAAAAAAATTCAAGGTAATTTAAAATCAAAGGGAAGAGGCATATATTTTTCAGGTCCTTACAAACTTTACTCTGCACACCTGTTTTGCCTTTCAGTTACAATTCTCTTAGTTTCCTTTGGGCTGTGCTGGTGCAATATTCTTCGTGCTCTGCTTTGTGATCCACTTTTTTCCACCAAAGCAAGGGGAATTCATTACTGTGCTTCATAAGCATATACCCTTAAATCGACCAGATAAGACTACTTATTTAGTGGATCTTCTCACTGGTCTCCTTGTTTGGGACTCCTTGACTCCCTCATTACAAAGTTTCCAGTGAAGTTGAGAGAAATATTTTTGATCCTAAAAAAATCTCACTTGGTCTGGAACCCCACGCACATTGCTACTGCCAATGGATTAATGAATGATAGCTGGCTGGATATTCTGTGGTCACAACTGAGTAAAATAAGTGTTTAAGGGTTCTTAACTTGAGATCTTTGAGAAAGCATTGATTCATGCACTGAGCTTTCATGGATTTTATTGGAACACTTCCTTCTGAAACAAGGATGAGTTCCTGAATCAGGGTGGCTCATGTACTGAAATTGCTTGAAGATCTGGCATCTGCAGGGTACTGTAGATAATATGTTATTTATCTGTAAAAAAGATAGCTTGGCTACAGCAAGTGTTCTCAGTCACAAATGCACCATGGCTTGTGTGAGTTAATTTAGTTATATTTCAGAGCACATGCATTGCAGAGTAAATTAACTTCTATGGAGACCTAATCTGCCACAAATCACTTGCTTCTGATGCTCCTTGGTTTAGGTATGCTCCTTATAAGTCCTTGACCTTCAGGCTGTGTCTCAAAAACAACTTAATGGGGGGGCGGGGTATTTGTGGGAAGCCAGAGTGGGTAAGTATTCTTTAAGGAAACAGTTGAGGGGTTTTATTATAACATCTTTTCTGTAGAGTGCCTGTCTTATGAAAGATCTGAAATAACATTGCTAAATAAGACTGGTTTTGGTTTTGTAGTTATGAATTTATTTCAACAGATGTGTCACATCATTTTTGACCTGGAAGTTTAAAAAGGTATATCAAAACATGAATAAATCTGAAATCAATATAAGGGAGGACTGACAGTTATATGGTAGAAACGGCCTTTCTTCATTTATGGGAGTATCTCTAAAAAGTAATGACTTTTTTATACATCCAGAACTAGTAACAGTGAAGAACATTCTGTATATGAATCACACATATAGTCCTTGTCATAAAAATGCATTAACAAAAAAATTAAGTGCAGAGGATAGCTGTGGAAGTGGTACAACCCTTTTGCCATTTGCCAGATAAAAATTTATGGAAACTTGAAAGACTGACACAAAGATAAATACTTGAAGACAGAGGCTAATAAAACTTTTTAAAGCCCATTTTTAAAATCATGCCTTTCCCTTAGGCATTTACCTGTCAAAGTCTAAGCCTATTGAGAAGTCTACTGTAAAATAACAAATACCTGTGATTCTCTTTCCTTTTTATAGTCTGTCCCTAAAACTATATATTTATAAAGACTAAATACAAAAGTATTGTATATAATAAATAACTAATAAAGATAGAAACTAATATATTATATATAACTTATAAAGTCTAAACATTTTTCTGTTGGAGGAGAAGGGATGGAAAGAAAAAGAAGGCATCAGTGTTACTAGGTACAGTCTTAGCCTAGTAGTTTCAAACTAGGTTTCATATCTTGATGTTGATACCATACTACAGAACATCTTGCATCATCAGAAGAATATCAGATAGCTTCAGAACTGTTTGTAACCTGAGTCTGTTCATGCAGTTATGTTCAGATATTTTTTCATTTCTCTACATGTCTTTATGTGTGTGCATGTACTCATGTATGTTTCTCAGTTTTTCATGCTGGTGTCAGCTCAAAGCAAATTTTAAGAACTAATACTGGCACTCCAAGAAAAAAAGATTTTTTTTTTCTTTTTTTCCCTAGTTCAACTGAAAAACTCAAATCAATCTAGGATGAAATTCTGAAAAATTTTTACATTCTCTTATTTTATTTTGCTATTCTCATAGTCTTATGATATCTGCCTGCATTACCAGACTGCATGTACTGAATCTTCTTCTCAGTGTTACACATCACTGTTGATTTATTAAAAGGAATTCAGGTTTAATCATTAGCAAGCACTAACCAAAACTTCCTGCTTTTACAGTATGTAGTTTTCAGCAGTGGGAAGAAAATTCCCTGACAGAATTGTCTGCTCTTTGAATGCCTCCCATAGAGAGGCAAGAGGGAGAGAGAGATTCTCAGAACAAAAGAAGGAAATCTGCTCTGACAGCTCCCTGTGTAGTAGTGTAGACCACACCACTTCAAAGCTGTGATGCTCTCTCCCATCAGCATCACTGTTGGTGCTGCTGGGCTTTCTCTGGTCACTCCACAGGGAGAGGATAAGTACCTGAATTCTCAAGTATTTTCTATTATTCTCACTTCCTCCTGGCTCAGGTGAAGACACGGTGTAGAACTGTTATCTGCAGTCCTCCCTCACTGACATAGGCAGATAAATTTGTGCGATTAGACTGTTTTAGCTAGTGATAAAGGTTGTCACTAGGGAGGTAAATAAATGATGGGTCCAGGACACAAACACTAATAATTAAAAAAACATTAAAAAATTTCACTAATGTCTATTATAATCTGTATTCAGCTACCTATTAGAAAACTTTATTTTTATTGTGAGATAATTGTAATTTCTATTCTTGCCTTTTCTCTCTTCTGGTAGGAGGAAATAAAATACTTACTGGTAATTAATTCTTTGAGAGACTCTCCCAGTCTTCACAACTGTGTAAGTAAAGCAACTACAGTGCAAGCTGCCAAAATTGTGCAGTGAACCATGTCTAGTGGTTCTTTAAGTCCTTGTAGTGAAGTTATCAAGGGAGAAGTGAAAAACAGCCTAATGTCTTCTGAACTGCAAACACTGCAGTGGATTCACATTACATCACTGTCATGCTCTGCGTCCACAACCATCTACTTGCTTATGAAATATAAGAGAGACACAGAGCATCTGTCTCTTTCATCAACTAACTCAGCTCTCTCAACATTGCTGGTAGCATGAAAACAGGTTTTTTAAAAAAAAAAAAAAGGAACCATGACTGAATTTTAGCTAGCTGTGTGGCTGAATCTATTCCTGGCCTTTGTCAGGCCTGGGTATTTTCCAGTATAATTTTTCAGTATTTTGTGATTATGAATATTGTATATTGTGAATAGACTTAGTATTCCAGAAAAATGGATATAGATATGGAGGGGCAAAAAGAAGGAAGGGAAAAGCTCTGATTCAGAGTTTATTACTATTAAATATAGATATGTTAAAATAGGGTGAGTTTAACTGACATGATACTCAGACTATGGAGAGTCATATTCTCAATAACACTCAGTTCTTTCAGCGGTAATGGCTAAGGAAATCCAAGATGATCTTAATTACCTTCTGTGAGATATGGTAGTAAGCAGAATAAATATTTAAAAAACTGCACAGCACAGGTCATCTAATCCACCCCCCCCTGCAATGAGCAGGAACATCTTCCATTAGACGATGTTGCTCAGAGCTCCATCCAACCTGAACTTGAAGTAAATATGAATAATGGGAACATCCTGAAATTTTCAGTTCCTGGTGTCATTTTACTGTAGTGAAAGGCTGCGTAGCATGTCTCTTCTGTCTGGCTCATGAGACTCTCATGCTAACAGAGATTCAGGTTGATAAATCTCCACATATTAGTCTGCACTCAGTTGAAGAGCAGTATATCCTGGTTTTGCGTGCAGGCTTGAGCATTTCTGGAACCAACCTTTCAGTTCTAGCATTAGCACTGACAACACCTTCTGTCTCTATACACATTAAATCAATATACGTCTGTACATCCAAGAGGCTGACAGGAAAATGTAACTACACTTGACAGAGCCTTCCAGTGTTCCACTGCTCAGAAGTGTTACTTGGAATACGGATTATAGTTATTTTTTTGCTTGATGGTAATAATGATTTGGAAAAAACCCCACCATGTGTAGTGTATTTTAAATAAAAATATATCTTCCAGTATCACATAATAATAAACCATGTTTTCTAGATCATTAACATAGTGAAAAATATTTTTTAGCGATAAAGAGAGTGACTTTCTGTACAAAAAATGAATGTCTAAGGCAGAGCTTTTTCCTAGCTTTGTCCACTGAGTATAGTACTGTTTGTTTCAGTATACAATTGGTATATTTGTATTGTGGTGTAAATGTATTTTGAATTGAAGATAATACATCACATTCAGTTCAGAGTTGTGCTGTGGGTAATATCGCTGTCTCTGCAGGGATATTACCTGGATATTACTTGCTTATTGTTATTATTTAGGGTTTACAAAATATTTTGTGTTTCTGAATTTATTATTTCAAGAAAGCTAATACTTGTCTGCACTTTGCATGCTTAGAATGTGTAGAATGAATATATAACAATTGACATGTGATGCAAGCAACATGTATTGTTAGTAGGTGCCATGATACTGTGGTACTAAGTAGAATGGGAACTGAAAAAGGTATAGCTTGGTGCTTCTTTTTTGTTTTGCCTCAGGATTCAGGAGATGTAGGTAGGCTTGGGGGTTTTGTCTTTGGGTTTTTTGTTTGCTTGTTTGTTTTCTATTTCATACATTATCTGTGTGCCTGGGCACTGCTTTTGAATCCAGGACTTGTTTTAACACCACCAAGATAAATGCAAGTGCTCATGTTATGTTGGCAGGGCTTTGTGCTTAAGCCTTTTATCTGTGAAACGAAGATGTTGAATACTGGCTCACCTTGTAGGTATTATAAGGACAAATTCTCTAGCCTTTGTGAGGTAGAGGTACATATAGTAGGTAGTTGTAAAATATTTTTCGAAGTTATTTATATTGAAAACCTGCTTGTCTTTAAATATGCTCTTTGGGGAACAAAATAATGGTTAAGAGCATAGAGATAATATTCATTTACATCTCCCCCGTATTCAAGTCCAAAGGATTCTGCAGCTACAAAGTGTAACATGATTATTCATCTTCATTGGATCACATGCTGCGATCAAAACATAGAGTTGGAACAATGCACACAGGATGAGAACGCAGGCTGTATGACTAAACGCAGTAACAGAGATGGGACGGATCTGGATTGCCTCTGGTCAGCTGTAATCACTAACAACCCACATCCTTTACTAAGCGTAGCTTTCTGTGCTATGTCTTGCTCTTTCTTGGGACTACAAAGGAGCAACTGATTGTTTTAGCTTTAGCAAATATGTCTCCCGAAACTCTGCACCAGAGAGTAGACTAAGTGTGTTTGAAGTCTGTTTCTAGCTGTATAGTTTGATAATGATTGACTGAATCACAAACCTCTCCTGGTTAGTGGCTGAGGCAGGTTCATCATGGAAAGTGGATTGTGCCCCTCACTACAGACATAAGCAAACCCTGCCTTCACCCCATCACACGTACAATTCCTACGAGTATATGTTTTTAACTTTTTAGACTTTTTGAATCTTGAATGTGTGAAGAGAAACCATCAATCTCATCTCTGAAAATTGTATGCCAAGAGAACCAGCAAAACACCCTACTTTCAGTTCCTACGTCTAGTTTACCATGATTATTTCAAAAGATCAGATTCAGCCAGAAACCAAAATATAGGTCTGTTTTGTGAGGAAAAGAAAACATGATTCAGTTTTATTTCAAACTAAAGGATAGCATAAGACTCAAGTCACAATTACATTTCCTTACTTGTTGTTTAGAGCTTGCATTTTCACTATTTGGGTTCCCTTCTGTGGTAGCGGAATGTTACTGTTCATAAATCAAAATTCTACTTGTGGCTGTAGTAAAATTAATCAGTAGCTGGTGATAAAACTAATTGCATTTTCCTGATTTTCCTAATTTGTTAGAGCACTTTTGGCAGTTGTTAGCTGAGGAAGAACTGTCTTCTCAGAAATTATTCACTGGGGTATATTCCAGTTACAAAAACGCAGTTCTGGGTCATCTAAAGGGCATGCTAAAATGAAGTGGGGGAAGAATACAAAAATTGCTACCGAAAAATAAACTTACTGAACCAGAATCAATGTGATGTTCAGAAGTAGGGTTTTTTTACAGTCTAACTTCAAACATTACTTTTCCATGGATCGAAGACTAGCTGTTTTCATGATGTAACACAATAACTACCTATTATTTAATAAAAAGTATTATTTTACGGAAGGATTATATACAAAGACAGAATTGTACTGAAATTATTTGTATAAGATGCACCACATTTCACATTTTTTGAATTGGTTAACTTTATTGAACAATATTGATATTGAAATTATTTAAACCCAATTTTGTTAATTGACTGAACTGTGGAAATCACCTCTCTTATTTGTGTAAAAAATTTCTATTAATCATGAATAAGATTTTGTAATGAATTTGATGATATATAATAGGTGCACATATCAAAATATGGGAAGAGACTCTCCAGAGAAAGAATCTATGAACTTTCCTCTCCAAAGGCTTTTTTACCCTGACAAAACAGGTTTTGTTTTTTGTTGTTGGTTTGTTTGGGTTTTTTTGTTTTGTTTTGTTTTGTTTTGTTTTTCTGGATCCTCGTTTGAAATAAAAAGAATATTTCAGAGTTAAGATTAATTGATAACTTTTAGAGCTGGATCTTTAAGAGTACAAGACTGTAGAAATCCTTCCTTTTGAGAATAAGGACGCAGAAATTCCTGTAAAACAAATTCTATATTTGTGTAAATAATTCCAAATGCTTGTTTACAAAAGGAGCAGACTCCTAGGGGAATCAGAGATAAAATTGCAATTCTTTCACTTTGCAGTCCATTTTAACAGCTGTAACTTGTTGCTAACTGCCTTTGTATGGCAACATCTTCATTTTGTGGTGAAGGAAGAAAATAATTTGCTACAAATGAATGACATCTTACACTGTTCAAGCTTCTAGCCTCACATGGACCACTGTGCATCTAGCAGTTACATCAGATAATTTTTGTTTCTTGTCCACGATTTTTGAAAAGACTGTACTGATTCATGTCCAGTTTACCATGCCATTCAGTAGAGTCCAGGACATCTGGTAAAGTCCCTTTCTGCATCTTGCATGGATATATTCTTAACAGATGTTGCAATAAGATTGGTAGCATAATTATTGCAATCCAGATATGACAATTAATGTACTTCCTTTTTCTTTAGAACTGTCCACAATTTTCACAAGTTCTTTGGAAATGCCTGAATATAGTGTTATATTCATGAAGTAACACAATTTAAGTTACTACATCCCTAGTACGAAAGAGAACTTCTACTTTATTTGAATCACTGAAAAACTGATGTTGGGGTTGTGGAAGATGTTTTCTGCAATGAAGTTTGATTTCAATTGATATACTGAAGCAAATATCTAGGAGTTGAGGTGATTCACAAAGTCTCACTCAACTTCTTGTTGAGGAAGCAAATACCAACTTCCAGAGCAGAGGATAAAAAAATGGAAGGAAATTGTTGAGTTTAACTGATACTTTTACATAGATTCCCTTTCAGTTTGGAGGGAAGAACATTCTTGTAAAGTCTCAGGGCATCCTTAGCTCTGCCAACTCTTTTTTTTTAAAATAATTTAAAGAAATGTTACTGAACAAATTGCAATTAGTCCAAATGCATTAAATACAAAAGACAGCTCCCAACAAAGACCTAGGATATATGATAATTATTCAATATACTTTAGCCAATAATAATAAGGCTCTATAACTTGCTAAATATTGTAACAGGACTAGTAAGGACAAGCTGTTATTTTATGGCCCGATGCAGGGCAAAAATCAACCAAACATTTACATTCTCATGTTCTTTTTCTGCAAGACAAATTTCTGGTGTCCTAAAGGTACTCTTGAAAATAGCTCCCAGATTGCCATACAATGCAAAATGTCAAATTTATTTAAACTAGCAAAACAAGTCATCACAGTAAGAAAGAATGCTCATAGGGAATAGACAATATGAGACAAATTTTAAAACAAGCTGTATGAAAGGTTTGTACTAAAAGTACGCTAAAAGTACTGGAAAAACACACCTGAATTCCCTGGATCCTATAGGAATGGCCAGCATAACTCCAAGGGATCCAAAGAAGAACCGGCATAATGAGTGAGATGGAAACAAAGGAGGGAGAAGAAGCTTACAAGCCAGGAAGAATTTCTCCTTGACAGGAGTTAGGCTGTCTGGGATCCTGCATTCAGGATTCTGTCTTAAAGCCCTGATGTCTTGGGAATGCAGAACATGGTATTTCCTCTGTTCTCACAGATAAGAAGCACTTCTGTAAGGATTTATATTTCCTGTATATTTCCTACTTGGGACATGTGATCTGAATGTCTGTACAAGAAATAAGTACAGTAGATATCCACGTGATGAATCCGCAAGATGAACAGGAACAATTTCTTGAAGTAATCTAAGTCTCTGGACATTTTTGTATCTGGTTTACTAGCAGAGGCTTTTAATGCAATGATTTTGATTCTTTTCACGTTTGCTCGTCACTAACATTGGACTTATGACATCCCTGGCATATACGTGACAATCAGTTAATCTTTTTTCTTACACAAGTGTAACATAGTTCTATCCTCATTTTCAGTTTTCACTGTCTCATTTTTAACAGATGATCTAGTCCTGTGCAGATTCAGTTATCTGAACACACCTGCAGGAGGTCATTATGGATAAATGAGTTTGCTTTCATCTGTTGAATCATCTTTCTTAAGCCATATTTGGCAGGAAAATTACAAACAGAACTCAGAGCAACAAACTATGATAACTGTAATTTAGTAACAAAGCCAGGAAAAAAAAAAAAAAAAAGGACCAGAAGTATACAACAATAAAACGTGCCAGAAATTCATAGTAAAACCTCAGTGAAGAACTTGGCCCTTCAGTCTGCTAAAAAGCAAGTTTATATTTTTCATGAATATTTTTCAGAAGAAATTAAAATGTTTATTTATTTGGACATTAAAGGGCGTAAGGCACTGACACAAGTACTTCTTTCTCTTAGATTCTCAATATTCATAGAGATTACAGATCAGGAGGTGCATTCCCTTGCTGTGCAGTTTTATGGTAAGGAAATTATACAGATGATACATTGCATGGCTAGTGTTTTCTTTCTTTTTAGAAAGCACCTATTATTTTTAATGTCTTTTACTTTTCAACACTCTTTTAGGTTAACATTTTTTAGAACAACCATAGTTAGACTGTTGGCATCAATACCATAAGATCTATGTAGCATAGATGAACAATTTTCAGCTACTGCTTGGGTAATTTTTTTTGTTGTTGTTTTTTACTTGCCAAACATTCCTACTTTCATTTTAGTTAGTGTTTTGGCAGACAGATTTGATCAGCTATCAACCTACCATCATTACATTTGTCAGTAATGAAAGGCTTGCCAGCACTTTAATATCAATGACTCTTGTATTTTAGAATTTACTGAATGGCAGCTGTCCTAAAGGATGTTCCAGAAACCTGCAAGTGAATTATTTTGATTTACTGTCTTGGTCCAGTGCAGGTGATGCTTACTGTGTGGGAACTGGCAGATGTGTATGAGAGAGCTTGCCAGAGAGTTTAGAGCTCTCTGCTTGGTAGAGACAAAATATGTCCACGTTTGCCACACAGACTAGAAACCAGGGAGAGAGCTACTGCCCTTAAGTAACAGTCTGTCTATGACACAAGTGGTTTTCATTCAGATAAACCTATTATTACCTTCAAAAACAACGAGTTTTTAGTATCAGTTTTCATCCTGGCTTAAATGGA
Organism: Empidonax traillii; assembly: GCF_003031625.1. Lineage (NCBI taxonomy): Eukaryota > Metazoa > Chordata > Aves > Passeriformes > Tyrannidae > Empidonax > Empidonax traillii. Next base: position 306,716 of record NW_020955330.1, read on the forward strand.
ATTATCATAGACTTTGCAGTAGGACGGGTTGACTAGAAACATTTTTTGTTGTTAATTTAGAATGGGTGTTGTGGTTTTGCTTTGGGTTAATTTGCTTTTCACTTTCCACACAATTACCACTAGCTGAGAGAAGGTTTTTTGCAGACAAAAGAGAGACAGGATTTGGGGAAAATAGTATAAACATTTATTACTAGTAAAATAAAAACTACTAATAAATTAAAAACTAAAGAATTATATCTACAACAATTTCTACTCAAGTTGAAGTGCAATATATTTACAGAAATATTTCTTCCCTTTTTATATTAGTCCAAGGAGAAGAAGTAGTCTCATTCTCTATTTTCAGAGTTCCAGCTTTCTCTCTCTCTAGTAATAGATCTTCAGTAGCAGCAGTATTCTCGTTGCAGCTGGAATCTTTTCTCTCTCTTTCTCGCTCTGTGTTGGTTTCCAGGGCTGGGCTTACCCCCCTCCTGGGCTAAGACCGAAGGCTGGGGGTTACCCAGTCTTGAAGGGTCTTCCTTCCATAGTCTTGCAAGGGGACACTTGCTTACTATGGATCTTCTTCCACAGGGTTACAGGGGATAATGGCTTAAGAGTTCACCCCTGTTTCCCTATGGAGGTCCCTCCCCATGGGAGAACAGTCCTTGATAGACTTCTCGGCATGGGTCTAGTACAAATTCATACACGCACGGATTCCAGCATCTCACATGGGCCGTCTCGCTCCAGCATGAGATTTTCTCAAGGTTACAAAATCTTCAACAGTAGTATAGATCCACACACACACGGATTTCAGTATCCCACCTGAGTTGTCACTGCTCCAGCACAGGTTTTCCTCAGGGTCATAAATCTCCACTAGGACTCTGCCTTACTTCAGTCCCTCTCATGAAGTCTTGGTTCTTTTTGGTGCATCCACAGACTCTTCTATCAGCCGCATGGGGTTCTCCTTATTCCAACAAATTTTTACAGGTAGCAGGGATTACTTTTCAGTCTTTTCCCTGCTGAGGAGAGAGAGCGAAAAGGGGGGAGGGAAACAAGCCCCCCCCTTTTGCACTTTACTTTTCTTGCTGCAGCTTCAGCTGCCAGCTTCGACCTTGGAAGCTCTGTTATCTTTCGGCTGGAATTCTTCCACAGCAGTTTCTGTCCAAGCAGTCCATCTTTTAAACTTTTTTTTTCTTCACTCTCTTACAAGAGAGAAGGGAGGACTTCAGTGCTGCACTTGCTCCCCCCACCCCGGCCCAAGCCGGGGGAGGAGGGAGTCTGGCCCTGCTCGGGCCCACTACTCTTCTTTCCTACATGGCTGCTGCTACTAATTCCAACTGCGCCAACAACCTTCTCTTCCGTTTTCTTGAAGATGTAATTAGCAAAGGCGTCACTGGACTTTTGATTGGCCTTTTTGTCCGGAAATTACCTGGATAAAACCATCTTCAGTCCCAGGGATGGGCTGGTGGGCAAAACTACGACAATGGGGAAAAACTTCCAAGTCAAAGAGGGGATAAAAATCTCTCTGCGAGAGTGCCAAGAAAAAAAATACTATTTCCAGAACCTAATGTTATCAAGTTAGTTTCCAGATCCTTGAGAACCCTTGGACTATAGGTTTTCTCACATTATGTGCAATTTAATCCAGAAGTTCCTTCTGGCAAAGTGCTTACAAGTAGCTAATATTTAAATACATGCCCTCCAGCATATATAACAATGAAAACTAATGAGTTAGTGGGCTTAATCCAGAGGCCCCTTCTTTGTGTGCAATTGCCTAGTAGTACTGTGAACTGCACCTCTATGGAGCACTATTTTGGCCACGATGAGCCAATTTGTAACCATCTCACTAAATAGCATTTTTGCCCCAACTTTTGTGCTAAGATATTGGTCTATATGCCTTAGTCAGAGGTAAGGGAAGGATGTCATTAGCAGTAGTGTTACCAACTACCAAATTCTAGTGCTGGCATCTCTGTTATTTGGGTCAAATCTATCTGGAAATATGTTTACCTTTGGCAGAGAGAGGCCAAAGCATTCTCAATGCTGTTACTTTAAAATGCAGGAATGTCTTACACTACATCATTATAATATCCAAGCATTATTATATTTGTTGCTAAATTCAGGGGATGGAGGTGGCAGGGAAAAGAGAGAGAGAAATCCTGAAGAACTTCAGGGTAAAATTTATAAGCAAATGTGTGTGTATCATGTGCATATCTGTCTATCTATCTATCTATCTATCTATCTATCTATCTATCTATCTATCTATCTATCTATCTAATCTATCTGTCTGTCTGTCTATATGTCTATCTATGTATTTATCTGTCTCCAAAATTATTTTGAGATCAGATAGAATAGCTGCTGCAGGAAAGTCTAATTTGGTTTTGTGTATAGGATTTGGTTTTACATGTAGCATTTTTTCTCTATCTATACTAACAGAAAGCAGTTATAAAAGTGCTCGAAAATCGAAGTGAACACTGAGGTAGTTGTAAACAACTCAACTGTCAAAACAATTTGAAGATACCTCACTTGATTTAATGATCAAACTCAAGATTTCAGTTACATTCTAGACCATTTTGAGTTCACAGGACGTAGAATAAAGTACGAGTGACAAAAGTTTGCTTTTAGAGAATTTATCAGATGTTTCAGCTTCTGAAGGTCTGAAGTTATTGGAGGACGGAAATAGTCTATATCCTCGGGTTATAAAGTCATGCTAGTGCTCCTTTCTCTTCAGTGTATAATAATAGTTTGGCACTGGCAGTTTTCTGGCTTGCAAATTTTCTGTCAACGCGCATAAAGATGCATGGTGGTGGCTATAAAAACCTGGCAAAATTATGTTGGTAAGACCCCTGCATTTAACAGAGGCAGCACCTGCCTTCCTTTGCCTTGGATAAGAGCTTTCAGTGACTGAGTTTTCCAGCTGTGTATGCCATGTATTGCTTTTGGGACCAGGGCAGTTAAAGACAGTTTCTGTTTCCCAAGATGGTCCGTACCATCAGATCACAGAAACCCAGCTGTTGTCACTGATCATAATTCTGGTGATTTTGGAGGGGGAGTGTGGGGTGTTGTTGTTTGTTTGATTGATTGTTTTGGTTGGTTGTTTCTTAGCATGTCAGCAATGAGGCATATCCTGAGTAAGTTGGCTATATGGGTTTATGTACTATGCACCTATTTCTTATGGATTTCCTGTGAGAAAAAGATTTTCTGTCATCTGTAGTTACTCAGTAAAATTGTCAGAGGGTTGTGCAAAGTTGGCTACAGATTACTCCTAAGCAAATTATACAAAAGTTGTAGAATCCAATCAGTAAATGTCAAAATCTAAGGATTGAAATGAGATAAATAAAGTTAATTACCAACCTCATTAATTCAGGTGATTTTAGGAGGATTGTCTCCATGGCAATGCAGTTTGTGAATAATTAGTATGATAAATAGATTTGATGAAAATCCAATATTTTGCTTACTTTGTAATGGTTACTGTGTAGTGGCTGGTGTCACTCTGTGGTTTCAAATTGATCTGTGGATGAACAGCCAAGCAATTAAGAATTCTGTGTTAGGTATCTGTCACTTTTATTAGATGCAAGACCATTAAATGAAAACAGATGATCAGCAGTTTTAAAGGAAAAGAAGGTAGTACAAAACTCTTTTGTCATGGCATACACTGGGTTTTCAAAGCACTGGCAATGTTATGACAGGGGGAACAGAGATGCATATGGAGGAGTGGGGGGGTTGTGGCTGATATCAAATACTACCTGAATAACGGTCATACAGTTGATAAATCCTGTGTGTTTAGGATTTTTCTAGTTACCTTGAAATCCTCTTTATTCCTTTCGTTACTGCCTGAAATCATACTTCTGTCCATGTCTAAAGCATAGGGTGCTAACCTTGTATGCTTGTGGTTTGGGAATAAATCTTGCTGTACTTCAATAAGAAATCCAGTTACAATGGTCTGTCTGTGGAAACTGATGGAGTGTCTATCTGTCATTCTGTGATCTTCTGTCTTCTCTCTGAATTACAGCCCATTGTTCATCTGCTCTGCTAGCTTCATTCTGAAGGGAAAACCCTGGCACAGCCACACCCACACTATCTGGAGCAAAAGAAGGAAAGAATGGGGACAGAAGAGTAGACTCAAGAGTCTCATCCCATCACTTGATTATGCGATTATGTTAGAGGGGAAAAAAAAGAAAGTATTAAATGTGATTCTGTGGCCAAAATGATACTTCTCCTCCTCCATACCATCTGCAACATCTGAGAGCCAGGCTGTTTTGAGTTACAGAAATTTGAATTAACTATCTCAGATAGTACTTGTTTCAAGTCTTTTATATTGTGACAAAATTTCTCACTTTTGCAGGCAAAAATGATAAAAAGAAGCACAGAAATTTGGCTTTCAAAGTGTCAGAGAAAGGGAACAAGTATTTGGCTACAATTTCAGATGGTTGAAGTAGAAGTAGTAAATTCATTGGAGTAGTAAATACTTTTCGTAGAATTTTTTCCCCACAGTCCATGTATTTGACTCATTCAGTTCTGGTTAGTAAAAGTAAACAAGAGTATACTAATTCATATTTCTGTGATACAACAATATTTATTTAATGCAGACTAATCTTTTGTGTGAACTAGTAGCAGTAGGTACCTGTATGCATGCATTTTCTGTATTAAAAAAAAAAAAGCCATAAAGTGGGTACGCATTTCAACACGTTTAAGGCAATCTATTTTTTTAATTACTTTTTAATATTGATGGATATTTAAACTAGCTGGCCTGACTGGGTCTTCTTTTTGGGTGTGGTGGTACTGCCTGGCAACTGGTTACAGCCTTGGGGAATTCTCTCTCTTTGCTTCAACATCACACTGCCCAAGCCCCCACAACACAGGCTCAGTGCCAGTCATTACATTTATATGTGTGTGTGTGTGTATATATATATATATATATACACACATGGGACTGTGAAATGGTACTGTGAAATTTTGCCCTGAAAAATACTTTTTTTTTCTGAAAAAGCCCATAAAAGTAGATATTTTTATAGAGTTTTTTTTTGCCCAGTTCCAGTTTCAGTGATTACCTTGTGGTGGAAAATATTTCATGGTATTATCAAAGGACAAGCATGAGACAAGAACCTCATACAGGTGCCCTCCTGTAACAGCGAAAGTGCACAAAGTCGTGACTAGTCAGATACTCAAACACACACACTTAGTCTGGGATCATAAGTTGCAGAAATGTGAAGTTAACAAAATGTGAGTGCCCATGACAGTAGTTAACACAAGCGAAGTAGAGCACTAGTGAACTGAAGTGACTTTTATAATGGCAGCAGTACTGATCACTGATGACAACTTGAAATTAATGGTAGTTCTTCACACTATTGCACATTAAATGTGCTCTTATAGCTTTAATTGGGCAATGGTAGTCCTTAAAATTTCTGATATGAACTGTTTAAGACATTTTGAGAAGCAGAGAAACTTCCTATCCAAGCAGCAGTAATTATTAGGTCTTGACTGTATAGTCCAAGAAGGAAAAGAAAACAAACAAACAAAAAAAAAACTCTAGGAAAATTTTTTTCCTAAGTTAGAAAATCTGTTATCTAAAAAGAAGGACCAAGGAAAAGGTACTAGTTTGACTCAGGGCCCTCTATAATCCTCTGTAAATTGGACTTGTATGTATAATGGTCTGTTAGTAAATAAGGGAAATGAAGCATGTACAATACTGTTTCTTTTACTAAAGTAACACCTTACAAATTTAAGCTCCCTCTGTGATACTTGGAGTGTTTCTATGAAAAGGTAACCAGTAAATAGGTAGGCAAACTCATAGGCCATAGCATACACAAGAAGGGTCCCAAAGACTAAGCAGAAGTCTGATGTATTCCAATTTTGTTTCATAAGTGTGGCAAATCATCTCTAGTTTTCCAGCTAGATGCAACAATATCCTACTATCCCAATTAAGAAATGTAATGCAAGAGAATAAATTTATTCACATCTGGTTCAGCTGCTAAAAATGTAACCCGTAAGTGCTGCAGATCTTTTGACAACTGGGAAAATATTCCGCCTGTTAACATGAGGATCTGATTCATTTCAGTCCCTGAAAAAGGGATGTAATATTTGAATATGGGAAGCATTGTAACCTCAATCTATACCTAGAAAACTTCAATCAATGGCTAAAAATTAGGTTAAACAGTATAACTAAAAATGTGCTCATCACCTCATAGATGTCACATAAAAATATAAAGTGACTTTTTATGGAAGAGGAGTTGTAGCTCCAATTGAATACCTACAGGGTACTCAGTGAAAGTCATAGCTGGAGATCTTGATCACGTTTCTGTTGGTCTTTATTCCTTTCCTCTTGCCATCATCTATGTTATACAGATACCTATGTGATACAGATTAACTGCAGATTAATTTCAAGCCTGCAAATTCATGTTTCATGATTTAGGTACCAAATGGTCTGCACTGATGTGATGACAGTCATTATGCTGTGGAACTGAAGCACAGCATGGAAGACAGAAGCAAAGATGCTGTAACTCCTTTAAAAACCTCCTATAAAACCCCCATACTTTTATCTTTGATAGCAAATACATTGACAAGTAAATATTTATTGCACAGATATAGCAAGCGCAGCACTTTTTCAGTAGTATATGCTCCAGTCAGTGCTTAAAACACATGGTTGCTGAATCAGCTGAATCAGAACATGTCGCTGACAAGGTACCCTTGCTAGTGGAAGAGTTGGATCCTGAAGGTCACTTCTCTCTCTCTCTCTGATTTAGTAAAGATTTTCCCACTCCAGGGTGTTAGTCACTGACTGTTTTCTCCAGCAAGCTTGATGCATCTCTTGTTCATACTACTCTAATGTGTTTGATGTTTTCTTGGGGGAGCTAGGCATTAACTGCTGAAATATGCATTATTTCAGAAGCTTATGGTGAAAAATCTGTGTTTGTGGATAAGCCACATTTGACATGGCCACGTTAGGCAATGTGACACTGTGTGAAAATACTGATTCGGAGCAGTGAAGCACCTGCTTCCTCCCAAGTATTTTTACCCTTGTTACCCGATTATTTTTTTATTTCTCTCATACTCTCAGTTGCTGTTTACTGTGCATAGTTATTGTCCACTTAGTACAGGTATAATCAGCACGGGCCTTGTGACTATAGATTGGCAGCCACAGGTTTTGGCATCGCTAGCGTTGCTCACTGGCACATGATTTCAATCTGCAGGAGCTCTCGTGGGATTACATAAACTGTGTATTTTACATGGAGCTCCTTGATATAAAGTGCCAACCCAGACTCTCGCTCGTGTTCAGAGACTGAATTACCGCACTGATACATAATGTGGTGGTATTGGCTGGCTGGTTAGAAGCAGCCAAGGAAAAAAATTGAAAGACTATTTTAACACTCATATCTGACATCCCACACTCCTTCAAAATGTTGGGTAGAGAGCCACAGTGTTGGAAAAATAATCTCTGCAGTAGCTAAGGCACAAAGCTTGCATTTAGCAAAATTAATACCTTGCAGTCCCACATTCTGACCTATAGTGAAATAAAAAATTATTTGCATCAGTAAAAATATTTGACAGTGTACAAGATGTCTATAGCACTAATAAAAAAAAATCATTGAGTACTTAAGTAAAGACGGCATGATAATATCAGCATTTTACATGGTAAGCAGAAATAAACTAAATGCCTGTAGCATCAGCAATCCACATATTGTGTAACAGAAATCTCAGAAATATAACAATATTATTTATAATTGAAGTTATATTAATTAGATAAAAATCTATTAATACACCTATATATTGATATTAATACATACTTACACAATAACATGTTTATATTCTTAGGTAATTTTTATATCAAGATGAGAATACATTCATCAAAATCTGTAATACAGGAAAACACCTGAAAATAAATTATACAAAAAAGCTTTTATTGAATCTAGGAACAGTAAAGGATACTAGAATGTAATAATCTCACGATCATGCTATTTTCCACCTATTACGTTCTCCATCATGACTATGAACAGCTCTTATAATATTCCAGACTTCAGAAGCAAGTCTGAGCAGACTAAATTTCTCCATCCTCATTTTGTAGTTCCTTAGATCTTTATATACTGTAGTAGCCAATGAGGAAGCTTTGGGAACTCTTCCAGGAGTTACATCAATGCTTCATTAGTTTTAAGGTCATCTTTCAGCCTCATGCTTCCTTGTAAAAAAAAAAATAAAATCCTTGTTCTCTGTGGAGTAATGAATGAAACCCTCTCTTACCTTTACAAGCTTGTATCTTTTTTTTTTTTCCCCAGTAGTATATTCTCCTCTGAGCTGAAAGGTACAGAAAATTGTGGCTGTCTGGAAGTCTACACCTCCAGGTTATGGCCTTAAATATAATGGACGTTCATGTAATTGAGAAGTTGACATGAAACTGCCAAGCATACTACAATTTACTGAGAATCTACTTTCCTGTTGCTTCAATAAACCACATTATTCATGAATATGGATCACCTAAGTTCTTACTGAACTCAGCCAGACCAGTATCGGATGCGGTCTGCATGTGTAGGTTTTGGGTGGGGTAGAGTTAATTTTTGTCAGAGTAGCTGATATGGGGCTATGTTTTGGATTTGTGCTGGAAACAGTGTTGAGAACAAAGGGAAGTTCTTGTTATTGCTGAGCAGTATTTGCACAGATCCAAGACCTTTTCTGCTTCTTGTATCATCTACCAGCGCAGACTGGGTGTGCACAAGAAGGGAGAGGACAGCTGACCCCAACTGACCAAATGGATATCCCATATAATATAGCATCATAGAATCATAGAATCAGCTGGGTTGGAAAGGACCTCTGAGATCATCAAGTCCAACCCTTGATCTACTACCACTGCAATTACTAGGTTATGGCACTAAGTGCCACATCCAGTCTTGTCTTAAAAACCTCCAGGGAGGGAGAATCCACCGCTTCCCTGGGCAGCCCATTCCAATACCTTTAATGCAACAGCTTCCCTGGGTGAATTTTTGTGGATCTGTTGTAACAGAGGGACTACTGGACTACCTGAAGCACTGCCCATCCTGTGCAGTGGGACTGCTGGCATTTTCCATCTCCTAAATCTCCTTTCTTCAAGGCCTATGGCTTCAGCTGTTCAGAGATTTTGATATGAAATGCAAAATGCAAAGCATTAGGCAAGCTGCTTATGCCTAGTCTCAGGAAAAAAAAAAAAAGAAAAAGAAGGAACAATTCAGTATAAATGAAGGAATATGGTTAACAAATAATGGGTAATGTAACCAGAAATTAAATGAGTTTAAGATTCAGGAAACAGATTCAATCACCTCAGACACTCCACAGCCTGAAAAGACCCTTGATAATTTTGTAATGAAGTGTTTGTTAAGCATCTGGTGTTTCTGCTTAATATCAGTGCCTGTGTTGTTTTATTGTGGTATCTCAGTGCTGGTTTTAACAAATGTAGGTGATGCAAGTGAATAATAACATTGTAAGTTAGTAACAATTTAGTTGGAAAGTAGAGAAAAAATTGGCACCAAGATAGCTAACATTAAGTTTTCAAATAAAAAATTTGTTCAGTTTGAGTTTGAATCAGGTTTTGACCTTATACATTTTTTAAAACAACTGTTTTCTGTTCACCAGTTTTACACAAAAGAAAAAAGATTTTCCATGATGAAATATAGAAAATCTTTCATATTATTAATTGAATTTACAGTACATTAAAGCAAATATGTTCTAATGAAAATAATTTATTTGCTTTGAAGCCAGTGTTCAAACTGGTGCTGGAAATAGATGGAAATAAACAGTGAAAACTTATCACTTTATCACTTTTTTATAAAGAATTACTTTTATCTTAACAATTAGTAATTTCAAGGGGTGACTGCAGCTCATATATCTTAAAATAGTTTTATTTAAATATAAATTGGTTGGAAGGAGATAAGGGCTTTTTCTTTACACTACTACATCCCTTATCCATGGGCAATATACAGAGCAAACATAGGAATTTGTTTTTTTCTTACTTTCTTTCCTAGCAGTCTTGGGAATTGGCCCAGGGATTTTGACATCAAAATGGTAATTTCCTGATGCAAATACACTGAATACTCTATGAGTTGATGCCAGCCAGCAGCTGAACCCCCACTGAGCAGCTCACTCTTCCCAATCCAGCAGAAGGTAGGGAGAAAACAGGAAGAGTAAACTCAGTAAGTCTCATGGATCAATATATAGTCAATTTAATAAGACTCTTACTAAGAGTTACATAACTTCTTCCTAACAAGACTTTGGTGCTGGTCCCTGACTGAGTTTAAAAGCATTGTGCTCTCAAGTTTTGTGGTAGTTGTTGCACTATCATACCTGAATTTTTAAAACTAAAATGGTATTATAGGGGAACAAATGTCTCTTGATTTTAGATGTATATTAAGAGGAAGTAATTAATTTTGTTATTGTATTCCATAAGGGGGCAAGAGAGAGTTTCTGTTAGGCCTGCAAGGCAGCATGCAAAGTGCTGGATATGAAGTGCTGCTGTATATTGCTTGTAGGATAAGAAATCAGCTATACATTTTTCAAATGAAACATGTGAAGTTAACTAGCACTTCTGACATTAATATTTTTTCCTTATCATGCACCTCATAGAATAGAGGAGTGTGAGTGTGCTAGTAGCCAAGTTCAGCATAAAGAACAAAGACAAATATAAGGAACAAAGTCTGGAACTGTAAATCAAAACTCTTCTCTCCTTCTCATGTCACTTAAACTCTGACTCTATAAATGCTTGCCCTTTTTTTTCTGCATTTGAGTTCGCAGGCTAATAAGAATATCAACCCACTCAAAACAGTTTGTCTTACCTCCAGCAGAGATCACGATAGCAGGTGACCCTCTTACCAGAGTGTTGATACAGGTCATCCTTTTCAACATAAAAGCTATAAGTGGGGAATTTCCTTAAGTGGAAAGGAGGGCCTGGGGTTCAAGCCTTGCCTTCAGCTACAGCTATTCAAATTTGCTTTTCAACCCAGTCAGAGGCGACTTTGGACTGAAACATCTCCTAGCACTGGATTTGAAGCACAACAATTCTATAGTCTCTTGCTGAGCGAGGATGAAATCCTGGATTGTGACTTCTGCCTCTAGTACTGCTTTATGTATCAGACACGTGGATGAAATGTGTGCTTGGGCCTGGCATCAGGATGGTGTGGATTATAGTGATTTAGTAACCAGATGACTCACATCAGCACTTGTTTTACTTCTAAATCTCTGCTGTTTAAATTGTTTTTTTAACTGTATTGCAGATCTGTTGGGTTCTGGTTTTAGGTTTTTCATCCAAGACTTAGTTTAATTATAGGTCAGTTTAAAATCAACAATAAAACTCCATCTGCTGACAAGTGATTCAGGAGTTTCCTGTGAAGAAGCCATATTCTACCCAGACTGCACAACAGCCCTCTTAGTCCTGTTTGGATTTAAACCAGAGTTCTCATACCGGAGTCCCCTATCAAGTGGTTTTTAAAGACAGATCTGAACTGTGTCCTGAGGAACTTATTTAGAGCATGAGAATGTACAGAAAAAAAAAAAAAAAGCATACATATCTCATCTGTGCAAGTGAAGTTCTCCCTCTGCTCATTATCCAAACAAGAAGCTCTCATCTTCTTGGGCTATTATATACTACATATTGTTAAGCATGGAAATGTATTCTTATCAACCTTTACTGGAAACGTGCAACACAGTTTTACATCTTGATAGAAAGCAAATGAGACTGACTAAAAATAACTAGTGAATATATAATTCTTGGGGTTTTTTTAATCTGTGTGCATTGTTTGGATTTTGTTGAGAGTTTTCTCCAAAAGGACTACTCTGGTATTAAATATTACCCAAAGCGAGTATGGATTTGAGGAAATGCTTTAATATTGGAATTTGTTTTTTCTGAAAAGTTCCCACATAGTGTACCACAGGTTTTTTTAATGACTGTAGAAGCCTCCCACTCTACAAAGTACTTGTTACATTAATTAGGGGGTCTGTTAGACAACTGATTTCCCCCATATCAAAACAAAGGAAATACTTCTGAGAACATGAGGCAGTTTCTGAAAATCAGTATCTGTGCAGATCAGTTGCCATGCAAACTACTACTATTGTACTCTGGCAAAATCAACAAGCAATGAAATAACTAATGTTTGTTTCTCAATATGTATTAAACACGTGGATAGGAAGAAAACTGGCTACAAAATATTCAAAACAGCATGTGGTACGTAACACAAAACAAGTTTAGAAACATCTACTAGTACACAGAAAGAAAAATGTTTCATGCCATGACTGTAGTACTTTCAGAGTTGTTTCTACACAGCCTTTGTCTAGAGAAAAATTGACTTTATTAATCCTTCCATTATTAGCTCTTTACACTTTTTGTTATAATGCTGTTGGTGATATTTGTTGTTTTCTTTATATATTTTCAGTACTTACTTTTTAATTCTTCAAGATGGAGCTTTGCTTTGTAGTATATGCTTTAGGCAACCATAATTAATTTGATTTCCTAATCAAATAAGATACTTAGATCTCCTTGGTAAGTGTGGTCTGCATTTCTTACATGGAGGTAACTTAGTGTCAGAGAGCAACTATATATCTGTTCATCAGGAATGCATTTTCAGGAAAGAAGAGTGGAAATTCTCCCTACACACATGAAGGATGGCTTGGCATGTCTTCTAAATTCAAGGTCTGTTGGGCATAGGCTTAGTTTTACATGCTCAAGGGTAATTATGTGCAAACACAGCCCACTGAAATCATGAACACAAAAATGCAATGGCTGTAAACACTTTATACAGAAGTGTTCCTAAAGTTTTAACACTGTAGTGAGCAACCTAGGACCATGATGGATGAACTCGATCCTACATACAGACACATTAAAAAAACCCCAACCAACCAAAAAAAAAAAAAAAAAAAAAAAAAAAAAAAAAAAAAAAAAAAAAAAAAAAAAAAAAAAAAAAAAAAAAAAAAAAAAAAAAAAAAAAAAAAAAAAAAAAAAAAAAAAAAAAAAAAAAAAAAAAAAAAAAAAAAAAAGGCACTACTTTTGGAAAAGTTTGGATGCAGTCATAGCTCTTTTAATTGAAGCACATGAATCCTAGTTCCTTCTGAATCAACTTGAGAAAAAGAAGTTCTGATTCCAAGAAGCATGAATTATGTGTCTGCATCTTTTGAGTTGACTCTGATTTCTGTTATTCCCTAAAATGTATCTTTTAATTACTTTTTGAATTATCATTAGTGCATTAAGAAAAACTGTAAAACTTAAAACCATGTACAACTTTGGATGCCATTAATAACCATGCCTTTCTGTCTGAGCCCTAATTCCTACAAAATGTAAAATTTAGGAATTTTTTCTCCAATTCTGCAAAATGGATAATAGCTCTGCTGTTACATCACCCTCTCTGCAATCTGCTGTGCATAGTACCTGCCAAATCGTTAATCTCAACAACTCTTTGGGACCTGGGTTGTGGAGCAGGTCCCTCTCCAAGGAACCTTCCCATGTTGAGTAAATAAGTGTCCTCGGTTACACAAACACTCTGGTATCCACCTTTTCTTTTCTCCAAATATGCCTACTAATTTAGACTGTGAGGAGGGACTTAAAATAAGGGTGGTACTCCATTATCCTAGGAGAAAAATGTATCCACCAGTATGAAAAGACTGGAAGACTTAGAGGGTGAGCACACCTTCCACCTCAGGCTACAAGCTGGGTATTGTTTCTTTGTCCTTACACAAATGACTCATCTGTGATAACTTCCCTGGGGAGACATCAGGACAATTCACATACATGGCCTGAAGATATTCATCTCTGCTGATGGCCATAATGGATCCACCTGTGCTTTGAAGGTGTCAAAGATTTTTGAAATGTCCCATGATCCAGTATTAATCATCTAATGAGGAACTCCCTGCCCTAGGGGAGGTAACAGAGGCATTCCCACCTGCCCTGAGCCCAATAAAAGACCACACTAGGAGACTTTACTAGGGGGATCAAGGGTCTCCTTTCCTGACTCCATGGGACTTCTACCACCTGGGGCTTTCTATCACCAGTTGTTGGATTCAGGGGAGGACCAGAACTTCAGCAGGACTGTGACTGCCAGAGAAAATGGTGTGAGAATTGATGTGTTCTACCTAAAAAACATTTTTTTTATTTGTTTGTTTATTTGGTTATATGAGTTGTTTAAGTCTGCAAAGCTGGATACTACTGAGCAGTAGTTTTTCTGAGGGTTTTGATTTCCTCTTTCATTGGACAGTCATTGTGTGTTGATATAATACGACTTTGTAGTGGCTAACTGTGGGACTGTGGGTGAGACAGAACACTCAGATGGCTTCTTTTCTAAAATCTGGATTCTTATTATGTGATATTTCACAGAATCACAGAATATGCCAAGTTGGAAGTGACCCACAAGGATCATCAAGTCCAACTCCTGGCCCTGCACAGCACCACCCCCAAGAGTCCCACCACATGTCTGAGAGTGTTGTCCAAATGCTTCTTGAACCCTGTCAGGCTTGGTGCTGTAACCACTTCCCGGGGAAGCCTGTTCCAGTGCCACTCTCTGGGTAAAGAACCTTTTTATAATATCCAACCTAAACCTCTCCAGACACAACTTCAGGCACTTGCCTTGGGTTCTGTCCCCAGTCACCATAGAGAAGAGATCGGTGCTCACCCCTTCCCCTCATGAGGAAGTTGAAACTGCAATGAGATCTGCCCTCAGTCTCCTCTTCTCCAGGTTGAACACACCAAGTGATGTCTGCCGCTCCTCATACGACTTCCCTTAAGGCCCTTTACCATTTCCTTGCCCTCCTCTGGATGCTCTCCAATAACTTAATAACTTTCTTATATTCTGGCACCCCAAACTGCACACAATATCCAAAAGTAAAGCCCACCAGTGCAGAGCAGAGCAGCGCAATTACCTCCCTCGACTGGCTGTCGATGCTTTGCCTGATGCCCCCCAGGACAGGGTTGGCCCTCCTGGCTGCCAGGGCACTGCTGACTCAGATTCAACTGGACATCGACCAGGACCCCCATGTACCTTTCTGTGGCACCTGAAACCAGGAAAGGATAACCTTTTCTTTGTCAGAGCACATAACTAAATCTTAATAAGGTTCCAGGCCTTTCGGGGACTTAGTGAAGTCAAGCTTTCTTCTGGGAACACCCTCTATTCTTTAGCTTTGTTTTCAGGACTATGGGGAGTAGGAAGGCTGCAAAAGATCAGGGATCTGTGTTAACTAATTCAAATGGCAACAAACAGTTACTAACTTATTCCTGAAAACTCACAATTGAGAGCTACAGCAAAATTGGTTGAAAAGCTAGCCTGTTTTTAACTGGGTAATATATGTTATTACATGCTTATCCTTATAAGCAAAGCAAGATATATGAGTTTGTCTGTGGATATCTGAAGCCACAGATACCATATTTAGGCTCTGTGAAATAACTCCTCTGTTAGTTTATTCTGTGAAAAATAAAGATGCACTTCATCTGTCTTAATAACCAACTTGACTCACTTAAGGCTTTTGTTTTGATTTATAGGGTGATATAGCATTTGTTCTTTAGCATGAGCACATGTAGTTTCCTAGAGTTACTTGTGTGAGTGATATTACTACAATCAAAGCAATGAATGCGTGTCAGGTTGACTCTTCAGATAAATTGTTATTATAGATTTTTTATAGGTTTTTTTTTAATGGTTTGAAAATTATTGCCTCCCACTGTCTAAACAGTGGATGAATCTTGTCATGTCAAGTGTGGAAAGAAAACTGATCTTTACACATTAATGCTCACTACAGGTAGACCTAAATGAAAATACTCAACTGAGCATACTTAAATGAGCTATTTACTGATATTTCCCTTTTTTTTTTTCTGTATTCTGCAAACTTCAGGAGGAAGTTCTTTTTTATGTAGTATTCTGTTTTCAGGCTTGATTAAAGCAGCAGGTAAAGATGGAAGTCATACATTTTTAATTAAGAACTGAACCTCAGTTATCTTTAACCAATTTGGAATAAATCAATGAATTGAGTTTCCAAGAGTCACATTCATATCCTGAGTTGGAAGAGACCCACAAAGATCACCAAATCCATCTACCGGCCCAGGACAACCCCAAGAATCACACCATGTGCCTGAGAGCATTGTACAAACACTTCTTGAAGTCTGGACGACTTGATGCTGTGACCACTTCCTGGGGAGCCTGTTCTAGTGACCAACCTACCTTCTGGATGAAGAACCTTTTCCTAATATCCAACCTAAATGTCCCCTGACAGCTTCATGTTGTTCCCTCGGGTTCTGTCACTGGTCACCAGAGAGAAGCATGATTACACACTTACTCCCAGAATTATAAACAACTTGAAATTTAATTTCTGTTAACAGTTGTTGTGTATTCAGAACCATTACTTGTTAATGCAATACCTTAATAATTATATCTAAATGGTTGTAGTAATGGAGAATAAAAAGTGATTCCTGTTATATCTTTCAGTTCTGGAGTTGTGAGCAAGTCAGATCTATGAATTCTGGGTGATAGTTATTAGGCTTCAATTATGACTCTTTCTTAAAATGAAATGAGAACAAAGCATAAAGGAGCATATTACAAGTTATTTCATCAGCAAGACATATACAAAAAAGACTGAAGGGGTTTCTGTTGCCAAAAAGACCCCTTTTAATTAAGGAAAACAAATCTAATGAGAATCCATCAATTTCAAATTATGTAGCATAATGAAATGTACTTAAAGAGACAAATTGGTTCACATAGATCTAATAGCATTTGAGTCATGAGAAAGAAAAACATCACAAACTGTGAATGCAGTAGCAGCATTCAACAGTTTAAATAAAAATGGCCTATTGCCAGCATAGTAAAAATATCTACTTTAGAGATATTTATTTTTAGCTGAAGTACAAACGTGAAAACTAGAAACCAGCCAAGTGAACTACTGCTGAGTTGTTTAGTCCATTTGTATGTAGGACAGTAATTCCAATTCAAATAAAGTTCAGTGGCCAGAGTTATACAGTGGAATTGGTCTTCCACTTTAGAATGATCCAAATAGAGACTTAATCCTGATAATGTAAGTGCTTGAGAGAACAAGGCAGATGTGGCATTTGCAGATGAAATTTGGGCATACAAGCATTTAGCATCTCCAGCATAGTGGCAGCCTACAAAGAGTTATGAAGGTCTTGTAGAGCATTAATTTATTGTTTCAACAAAAAAAATGAACCACTGTTGATGACTTTTTGAATAAGATGTGGTTGTAAAATGCACTTTTTATGGTGCCTGAAAATGCTTTCTCTGCTCTAATACAAAGAATGAAGCCAACAGAGCTGCTGTGTTATGCTACAGTTAAGCATCTAGAGAATATGTAAATGGGACACATCTTTAATATTAGGGCATGGGGAAATGCATCCTTTGAGAAAGCATCCTCCTCCTTCGTGGATGGATGGTAACATGGTTCCCCAGGGCTGTTTGGGCTAGTGACCCTGGTGTCTTGCTGGTACACAAATGAGACTGCAAGTCATATCAGCTTACTCCATTAATAGTGGACAGCCCAGGGCCCACTGAGCTCTTCTACACAGAAGTGGGTTGCACCACAGAAAGTCCCCTCGAGCAGGAATGCCTCTCAAGGTACTATTCAAGGTTGAGAGATTCCTTGCTGCAGCAGATACTTGGTAAGTGATTAATAGCAGGCTAAACTTTGAAATCTTAACTAAGTGGTGTAAAGGATTGGTTGTGCATATATAATCTTTAAGACATAAACCACTGATCAAGCTGGGGACTAGCAGTGGATCCATCTGTACTTAGACTCCTCCCTAAGAAACAGCTTAGAACTCAACAGTCCTTTCTGAACCTGATAACTCGACAGGAAAGTCTCAATGACAGTTTTGTCTGACCCTGTCCTCTATGCAGTAAATAATCAAGTGTCAAGTCTTGTTAAACCACTGTCATATTTCCCACTGAACTTTGTTAACTCTCTGTTTTATATCAATAAAGCATATTGTTGCTTCTCTCTTATGAATGAAATACATGACTCTATCTGCAACGGGGAAACCATAAAAAGCCTGGAAAGAGCTCAAAGAATAAGATAAAAATAGGAGAAAAAGAAATTTTTTTGTGCCCTAAGCAGTGTTTGGAGCACATGGAATGAATTCAGATTATTATCACCAATACCTGAACCATCACTTATGAGAAGCACAAGGAATAATCAGAGCATGGCATGACTATGTTAAACTAAGAGAAGATAAAAATTCCATAGGTATCGTACATGCTGTGCTTGCAGGGCAGAGCACAGCAGGTTAAAATGCCAATATAAACGTGGATCTCCTTATCTTTTTTAGATGAATTAGTGTTCTTGTTACAGGGACAGAAGTTTTAGGCTCAAGTAAAACCAAGCAGTATTACAATTCCAATGAAGTTCTAACAGATTTTTTTTTTCCTTTTTGTCTACATATTGCTGTTTGAGAAGAAGGCAACACCATGGCAAAGGCAATATTTGGATCCAGATCCAGAATGCTTCCTGGATAGATCCACTGGCCCTTTCTTTTGGGAAATGTAGCAATTCTTTACAAGAATGAAAAAAATGTGTATACTTTAATTATAATCGCGTGATTTAAACTAACTGTTTATGAGTATTTCCATGTCTGTTCTGTAGCCTCTAAATCCTATACTGGTGTCTGTACATAAGTTCAGTTTGCAACTGGAGAAGCTGTAGTCCACAGACTTACTTTTATGTATTCAGAAATCTGGATAATTAAAACTTATACAAAAGATAATGCATTATTATATAGACAGTACACTTCAATCCATTACATTCACTGAGACCACTTTTCTGAATCATTGGTTAACTCTTCCCTTTAAGCTGCTAAATATTATGTATGGGACAAATACACCTATTGGCAAAAATCAGTAGAGCGTACTTGATATCTACCTTACCAAGAAACCAAGATACGAAAAGACTTACTAGTATCTTTTGTAATACCCACCTTACCTCGTTTATTAGATTGTAAATGTAAACTTGGGAGCAGAATGTTCATCCTGGATTGTCATAATAACTAATTTTTTTTTTTCAGTTCTGTAAAATCTGTTCATTTTTATTCAATGTTTGAAGTAGGATTTTCTTTCTGAAGTAAAGACACATTAGGAACTGCACATATCATGGAGTAAAATTTCATGACATGGAAAACAGTGCAAATACCAAAACAGTCTCTAGTTTTTACCTCATAGCATTGTTTTTGTCAGTCTCTTATTTTTATTTTATTACTTGGTTTTGATGGTAGACTGCTTTTCATGCCTTTTTGTCCTGATGTTCAGTGTTTTCATAGAACTGATGATCTTAAGCAAGTGTATTGGCTACTGAAACACTGATATTTGCAATTCAGGAGTAAAACTTCAGAGAAAAAAACACCTTGGTGTAATACTTGCATTGTGAATTCTGATACGAGAGCAGAGAACAAACTGACAGCAGGAACAGCCTGAGGGATGAGGAGGTATTGTGCACTCTTAAATGCAAGTAACAACTATTTAAACACTTGTTACTGGGTAACCAGTGTAACAACTTCACATCCTATGTAGAACATGTAGACGTAGGTCTGAATTAAAATCGTATGATAGGTAACTTGAAACACAGCGCTTGTAGGCATAGTATAAAAGATAAAAGGATAAAAAAGGGAGGCTAGCAGGAGACATAGTATTTTGCACTGATAGTTCTAAATTACCAAGGCAGTTTATCTGTTAGAAAATCCTTACACATATGGATTTCTGTGTGCTGTGTTTCAGTAGTATATTAATACTCATACTGTATCTGCATATCCTTTCATTGAAATGATATCCTTTCAGATTTTTAATAAGGATACTTCAGCAGGTTCATACTTTCCCCTATAGAACTACATATGGTAGAGATTTTATATTAGCATAACAAAGATGACTCACTCCTCTTCAGAACAGACCTTGCATTGCAGCACGTGGCAAATATATCCTCACCGCCAGATACCCTCTAGTCCTCAATTTGAAGAGCTCTATTTTACAGCAAACTAATGTGTTTGCATTTTGGCCCTTAGGCTCTCAGCAGATATTTGTAGAACGAGGAAAAACAAATGTCTGGGTTATACAAAGTTAATAAAAACAGATGCTACTAAAACTTCACTGTATCAGTATATTCCATGTGTCAACATAAGCACTGGTTTATGTTGTTTCAAGAAGAAGGGAAAGGAAGGAGCTAGTATTAGGCTGAAATGGAAAAAAAGGTATAACTGAGCATAAAATTTAGAAGGTTTATTTCTGAAAAAGATGATAAATTAATTCTTTGTGTTAAAAATACTTTGTGTAGAGAGATCTTCATTCCAAGAAGCACCATCAAGAAACTCATCAACCCTTCACAGGCATAGTGTCTGTGGTCACATATATGGGGACTTCACTTCCATAATCTATCAAAGTAAAACTGGCTCATTAATGATGAGTACTCAAGGTCAAAGTGAGAAACAAGAGTTATGCCTTAATATTGTCATCCAGGTAGTTGGACACTGCCTATTAGCATGGTTAGTTCAGGCGATGGGCAGTATGCTTTTCTGTTTCTGAGTGTACAGCATGAAATGTGACATGAATTTGGAATGAATTTCAATTTGGAGTTTTTTACTCAGAGAAGGAAAAAGGAACAAGGAAGGCAACTTTTGTCTTTCCTTCATTGCACCTTTGCAGTCATTCTTTGTTATGTGAAATAGCTCTACCTTTCTGTCTTCTCTCTTATCTCCTTCCTCTTCTGAATGTATGTGAAGCATAGCATACATATGAAGTATAGCAGCACAGCAAACAGCAGGCTAGGTAAGCACTCCAGTAAAGCTGGAGTAAGCAGCTGGCTTCGAAGTTTGGGGTTTTTAGTTTAACAAACACGTTTTACCTGGTCTTGGGAACATGCATTTCTAGCAGTGAATGGTTAGCTTCTATTCAAAGTCCAGTGAGGATTTAAATATGAAAAAATGAAGCATCTTTTATTTTATCCTGAAAATACCCAATGCAAAAGTTATTACAGTGGAAATGAGGATTTATTTTGCCAAAAACACAAATTGAAAAATAACAAAAATTATTACATTGTTGCAAAATTGTTAGAGATTCACTAAATGACAGGAAGACTTTTTCTTCTCTTTTTATCTGTTATCTCTGTAGCTAACAAGCTCTGTATGCTTGTCCAGTCTAAATGTTAGACTTCGATTCTTTTTTCTGCTTGAAGGGATTAAAAGCTGTTTCTCATTTTAGCCTAACTACCAGGGTGTGGTCAGCTCTCAAAAAGCACTAGCTTAGTCCTTCCCATTTTGAGATGCTCTCCTGTAAAGTAGGTTTGGTTACTAAGGCACCTATTTTCAACTTACTGAAAAAAATGGAAATGAAGAACACTGTAAATCTTTGCTTGTGGAGTAACTGCTTTATTCTCATGTGATTTTCAGCTGGCTTGAATTAGTGTTATCACATTTCTGCTGCAAGGTTTCCCTCCATTTTCCCTCCCCCAGACTGATCTGAGCTCGGCTACTTTGTGAGGGCACTTGTGATTGGTGACAGCTGGAGAAAGGGATGTACACATTATTTTCTAAAACATCCAGGTTTGTTGGCAGTCTGATAACTAAACTGATCTTGCTCACGACATCAGTTATATATTCATTAATGCTAATATTGTGAGGTTTGGGAATACATGAAAGAAAGAAAGAGTCACTTTTGGTCAGCACATCTTACCGAAGTTTGAACTGGCAGTGCACCACATCCTGTGAGTATGGCAATGGCTCACACCATGAATTTTCTTATTTCTTAATAGAAGAGTCTTTAATTTCATGGATCAAGCCTGCAGAACCTGACTCAAATTTATTAAAAACTTTGGGAAAGCTAATATAATATTCTTATGTAAATTTTGAATTTTATTAAAACTTATAATTACATACTTTTTGTGACTTTTCCTACCTTAATCCCCTTTCTAATTTTATACTTTGCTTAAATAATGTCCATAGCATGATTCTTTGTTTCTTCTCTTTTCCTTGCCATGTCCACCATGTTAAATGTGGTTTTGGGTTTTTTTTGTTTGGTTGGTTGGTTGATTGGTTTTTTTAATTGAGAATTTGACATAGGATTTTTGTGACTTGTAGCAGTACAAGTTTGTTGCTCTAAAACACATCAGTTTAGGAAAGGTTTGTAAAAACCATAATAATTTCTAGCACTTGGAACAATTAACCCAGAACAGTTTACTCTTGCATTTAAAGGTTATGGTTCTGAACTCATAAAGTAAAGACTCTTCCTCAACTTTAGTATCTCGTTAAAAATCTAAGTATACTGGCTGCAAATATACTGAATATTGAATATTTCCAAAGAAAACATTCCAAGTATGGTAAGCAAAGAACTCAGACACCTGTTTGGTCATAATAAATTGCTCTGGTGTGTGGCTCTTGGTTGTCTTAGTCATCCGGAATCACAGCAGCTGTAGTTACAGGATTGTTACTGGGGTCAAGGTATGAAGAATCTACAAAACTTGCTAGAGAAAGCTGCAGCTCCCTTTAAGCCAGTATTTCCACCAGTGTTAATTGATACAGTAGCAGCAATTATAACATGCCTTTCCCACTGACAGACTGATGCTCTGCTCTCCTGAGGAATTCACTGTGAAGAAATTGCTTTGCAATGGCGAACTGAGCTCATCTTTTTATATTAACTTCTCTGAATTAATTGCCTACTATGCATCTCCTCTCCAGTATAACATCTTTTTTTCCAGTTAAATAATACTGTTCAAATGTCAGCCTGCCTCTTGCTTTATGCTGGTAGTGGCCTCATTGTTCACTTAATATCAATCATCTCTGTGAGACTGAGATATTTTTGTAATTTAAATTTTGTGTTCCACCTAATGAAATCATTGCCTGTGTCTTACTGAAATGAAACAGCACTGGACTCATGAGATCAGTAGGTTTTACTAGACCCAGGTGATTAGTCCACTTATGCAGAACAATGAGCAAAGGCTTCATACTACTGCCTCTGCCTGGGGCTTCAGGATCCCAGGTGGGTGGAAGAGTTTTTGGAAGGGGAGTTCTCATTCCTGCATGTGTGGTCTTACCGATACAGTTCTATGCAAAATCGTTCTGCAGACAACAGGAATTTAACACCCGAGTACTTCCTTTGGAAGGGAGAAAGGAATGTATTTTGATATGGTGAGTAGCCATGCCAGTGTCCTAAAATGGTGAAGCAAAGTAGCAATAATTAAGGCTGATGTAGCTCCATTTTTGATTTTATTTTCAGGGTACAAAAATTTCTATTACAAACCTGAATAGGTGAAATCTCACTAAGATAAAAAGATGAATAAGGTAAGATAAAAATTGCAAATATAAGTGAAAACATACCTGCATAAAGCTGAAAATTAAAAGAATTTTTAAACTAGTGACAGAAGATGAGAGAAGAATTTTGAACAGCGTTTTTTTTCCTTTTAATTATTTATCAGAAAAGAATAAGAAATACATAACAAGCAGATAGAACTTTAGAGAACCTCTCACATTTTGATCCTCAGGTCATATACCCTGACCCAGAAAAACATGAGAAATACGTTTAATTTGCTTGAGTGAGCTCCATAATACAGAGGTATCTGCTTAATGTTTTAATCATGATGACGGTGATGCTTGCATACACTTGCCCTTACAGTAAGATTTGACAGTCTTCAGTCTTTGCAATAGACCTCTCTGGAGAAGCCCAAGGCTTGTACTACCACTCCTTCGACAATGCAGCTCAGACCAATTTCTAGACATGCCAATCGAGCGCAATTAGTAAAAAAAAAAAAAAAAGTCTCAATGTCCTCTTTCTATTCTTTCTGTCTCATAAGACCACAGAGGCATAGTTTAAATCAGACTGGAATGGTTTGTTCTGGTGATGAAGCCTTTATCAAGACAGGTAAATAGCAGATATATTACGCTCCCGGGAATTGGGTCTAAGCTAGATGTTTCATTTTGTTTTATTTTGCCAATCCCACTCTAGCCTGCCACCTGAGCGTGCTGCCTCAGGACCTTAGCTCGTTAAGGTATCTAAGCCGTTTCAAACTTATATTTTCAAACACGACATAGGAATCATGAGATGCATGTCGTCCTGTGCCCCCTCCCGTTCCGTGTCTCCCTCCAGTCTTCTCCGCACTGAACTAAAGGCTGAGAGATGCCATTTCTGCACAGCTCTCTGAGGGGAGGGGGAGAATCCAGGCGACCGCTCCAGTTTTTAATGCGAAGGGAAATGAACCCGCAAATAACCTCTTTGCCTCCCCTCGCCCAGGGATTCCACGCGTGATTCCTACATTTGCAACAAACTGATTTTTAAGGCTATTTCACGAGAAAAGCAGAAACAAGGGGGAGAGGAGGGAAGGGGGGCGAATCCCCTGGCGTGAAAGCTCTGACCACACGGCTTTTTCCCCACGTAGCCGTTTCCCATGCGAGCGGCCGCCGCGGGCCCAGCCGCCCCTCCCGGCACGGCGGGTCGGATGGGGCGGGCAGCGGAGGGGCGCGGGGGTGGCTCCTCCCGCCGTGCCCGGGGGTCTCGGCACGCCGCGGCCCCGCCACCGGCGGAGGCTGGGCGGGGCGGCCCGGAGGGGTGACATCATGGGGCGGTGCGGGGGGCGGTGCGGGCAGCGGGGCGCGGGCGGTGGCAGCGCCGTGCGGGGCGGGCGGCGGGATGGGGCGGAGGGTGCATTCCGGCGGGAGTCCCACCCGCCGCCCCGGCAGCCGGCTCCCTGCGGCACCTCGTCCCGCCGCTGGTGAGTGCGCGGGGGGCGGCGCGGCTCGGCCCGACCCGGTGGCGGCGGGGAACCTGCTGGGTCCCGGGTACGAGTGCTGCCTTTTTTTTTTTTTTTTTTTTCTCCGCTTTTTTTTTTCTTTTTTTTGGGGGGGTGGGGAGTCGGAGTATGGGTAGGGCTTGGTTGGTTGGTATTTTTTTTGTTTCGTTGTGGTTTTGAGGTTGGTTTTGTTTTGTTTTGTTTTGTTTTTTTCTGGGAGAAGCGCATCAGGGCACCCGCGCGGGCTCCTGGTGCTGCCCCGGTCCCCTCGGGCGGTGCCGGGTGCGGGAGGCACAGGGCGAGGGTTCCCGGCGCATCCTTGGCTGGTTTGGCCGCTCCGTCGGGCCGGTGCTTGGGCAGCAGCGGCCCCTGCTACTCTGGCCCCTCGGGCGCGATTTGACACCCTCCTCCGCCTAACACCACCGTAAATGCCGCTTTAATGATCAGGGCTTTCTGTGTAAGTGTGGCATGTCGCGACAAGAGGGAACGCGGGTTTGAATATCGTGGCGTGGGAACGCAGGCGAACCTGGCCTTTGTTTGTAATCAGTTTTTAAATGATTTCTTTTTTTAGTTGATGCTCTGTGTGTGGGAGGGGGGATAGAAGTACAGCCTTACAAAACGGGACACTAAAAGCTGTGGAAATGTAGACGAAGTTGTTCAGGTTCCCGCTGCTCTCAGCATGTCTTTCCGAGACTGACTGGTCAAGGTTTCTCTTAATCTGACAGTTTTCACTTTTCCTCTATGACTTATATTTTCCCAGACTTCTTGGGAGCACAAGCATAAAATGCCTTCTCTCACTTCTTCCCCATCTTCTTTTTCCTTGTGTTTGCAAGTTGTGGCCAGGAACGAATTGAAAGGAGGGAAACACAACCATATGCTGTAATGTGATTTAAATTGTCTTCATTGCCTAACAGAAAGGTAATGAACTGCCTTGTATTTCTCCTTCTCTGTTTGAAATACTGCGGAGTTCAATTATTGTGTATGGATGGAGATCTGTAAATCTGATAGTTATTGTAGTGTGTTTTCTTAAACCCCTGTGACAGTGCATGGACTGAAATAAATAGAAAAACTGATGTACTACCTGAGAGAATGAGCTTATCTTGCTGAACATTTCCTTTTTAATACTGAACAGCTAATATGTACTCCACCACAGTACTTCATTAAAAAGTTGGGAACTAATTAGCTGTTTCTTACAGCTAGAGTTCCCGATTTTAATTAGAGTTCCTGTCTTCAAGTTTAAACTGATTAAAGCAGTGCCAACGCCACTCTGGTTATTTTCAGTGTTTGTTTAAAAAAAAAAAAAAAAAAGAAAAGAAAGGGAAAAAATAGTAGTTTTAAGCTCTTTAAACTTCTTGTTGAAAAACAAACCCTTCTGTTTGGGGTTCTGTCCCTGTGTCTGCTGGGTGTGGGGTGTGAGGAGATGCCTGCTGTTTGTATACTGTGTTTGAGAGAGGAAGGAAACTAATTAATGGCAATGAAACTCACGGGTTTGCTGTTCACAGGGTGTTGGTTTCAATGCTAAAAGGACAATTAAAAAAGGAAAACTGAAATGTGTTAAATATCAAAGACAGCAGTGGAACCTATGAAGACTCAGGTGAATTTCCCAGTGTTCATGTAAGGGTGTGTTGGAGGCACTTCCTAATAGTGGTAAAAACTCTGCTAGTGTCTAATATCAGTGACCAAAAGTCTCATGCAAACTTACATAAAGCTGTCATGATGGTTAAATATTGCTCTCTCTTATGTCCTATATTAATCTCATGTGCAATGTGCATATTTTATTCTACTGAAGAACAGTTACTTGCAGTAGACTTTAAAAAAGATGAAGCAATGTATGGCTCATTCGGGGGTACCCTACTATATTTTCAACAACTTCTTTACCCTTTTTAGGGGTTTCAGAAGTTTGCAAATTGATAATTCCCAAGGGAGTTATTATGCTGATGAGACTTGCACAGTGTCTTTATTCTGAATATTGCATAGCATTCTTGACAGTCTTTATGGGAATGATTTAATGTTTTTCTCACATTGCTAAGCACTTGTGGCAAGACTTAGCAGTCTGGAAATGCACATGAAATGAATTACACCCTTTTAAGGTGCATGGATGGGAGAAACTAGCAGTTCTTGAAACTCTCCTATAGACTGACAGCTGACCTTGACCTTAACTCTCTGAACTTGTTTTCTTTCAGTGTTTGATCCAGAAGCACTGTGATAATCCTCATGTTGTAAAAGAAAGATCTCCTGACTTTTCTGACATTTAAAGGGTATTATTATTGTTATTATTTCATGGGGACTGAATTCTGTGCAAAAAAAAAAAAACCTTGTTGCAAAACCCTTGGTGTTAATCTGATGTTGCTAGATACTTACATTTAAGATGCTCGAATTCTCTGGTGTTAAGTGTGCTGCCAATGAAACCTGTGTAGTCAACTCTCTAAATAATTGTGACTAATTTTCCTGTGTGTTTGTTAACTACCGCACACATCAACTGATATGATGTCAGCATGGATAATGAGATAAATTGTCTTCTGTATTTTTACATTTGATGTGGCATTTCTATATGTGACTGCTGCAATTTTTAGTATCCTCAGAATAGCTGTATGACTTAGACAACTAGCTTTTCTCTTGTGGAGGAAGGAAGTTCATGTGCTGGGAACTCCTCTGTGCAAAATTTAAATAATTTATTAGATATTTAGATATTTAGCTAGACAGTCCTGGGAAACCTCACGTATGATCTAAGAGAAAAATGCCCCAAATATGTATTACTGCAAAGAGCAGTAGGCCCCTTCCATTGCAAAGGGCATGGAATCATAGATTGGTTTGGGTTGGAAGGGATCTTAAAGATCATCTAGTTCCAACTGCCTGCTGTGGTCAGGAACGTAATGGGAATTGGAAGTTTCTCTGTAGTCTGTGGAGTCTTACTGGAATGGTCCAGCTAGGAGCTGATACATCTACTACTAGTCTTCTCCCAAGACTACATCTCTTTGTAGTTTTGGTCCTTTTCTCCTTTTTCAATTCTCTCTGGTTTCTGCTGCCACAGCCGTTCTGCTGCCAGATGCTTGTTTGCTGTTTTTGCTGCCTGTTTCCATTACTGCCTTACCCCTTCTGGGTTTTCACTTTTGATTTTGTTTGGGGTTTTTTTGTATGTATATTATACATTCCTTAATCTGGTAGATTTGCTAATTGTGTCCCTGCCTATGGCATGGGGATTGGAACTAGATGATCCATGTCCCTTCCAACCTAAATAATTCTATGATTCTATGTGGCATACAAGACAATGAAATTATATGCCTTGACTTGAAAAAAATTAGGATCTTTAAAGAGAAACATCTTGTTATGTGAAATTAAATCCAGAATAGCCTCATCATCTTAATAGCAGTGCAAATTCAAATAATGACTTAATAGAGGAACTTAAACCTTTAATGTGATGAGAATAACCTTGTTAATTATCAGGGTTAATGAGGTGCATTCCTTTAAAGTGAAGAGAGTGATCACAGGCCAGAAGAAAGGATATGTCTTCTGCTGGATAGCATTTTCCAATTCGGTGGTAAATGAAAAGGGGATTTTGTTCCAGGAAGGTGTGTGATAATACAGCAATTTATATCAGATTCTTCAGGAAAGTGGAATAAACACCTATTTAAAAAGTAGACTTTATGATGTAGTTAAAGCAATTTGAAATGGTAAAATATCTTTACCTGATTTTGTGTATCCATTTTGATGGCTCAATGCCTTTATCTTTCCCCAGTTTAACTGGCAAGTAGGCATACGCTGAAACTTAAATCTCATTAATTAGAGTTCTACAGTTTGGAAGTAATAGGGATTTTGATAATATGGCATTATTCAGTGTCGTTTCACAGCTCCCTTGGGTATTTCAATACTGCTTGTAACTTGCCTCCTATGGAATGATTTTTGGGATACAGAGTCATTAAAGGTGCTTTGAGCGATCCTACTGTGACAGTGCTATCCTGTTGGTTTTAGGACAGGTGTACAAGACAGGTCTTATATAATGAGTGTATTGTGAGAGACTTTGGCAATGCTGAGCTGTGGATGGGTATAAAGTTAATATCAGGCTATGTGACTATTGAAAAACAAAGTTTCTTGTTTTACAGTGAAAATGATACTGTATTTATAGTTCTTCTATAATCTTACAAAATGAATGTTTTTGCATGAGGAATGTGCCTTTCAAGGTGTTGAAAGCATTTCTAGTACCTCATGTGTAGGAAGAGTTTTAGTGTTCTTGTCTGGATTTTGTCTCATTAACTTTGCTTGACTGTTACCAGATGTCTTCACAAGAATGTCTTCCATAATTGTCCCATGTGTGCCTGTCCCCATGACATGTGAGCACGTCTATTTTATGACAGTGGTGGAAGGTTCAGCACAACATGAAACCTTAGCTTGTTAGCTGCTACCCTGTACTGGCTTGGCTGAACTCTGTGTTTTGGAGTGTGGTAGCTGTGTTGGTGTGTCTGTCTACATAGGCAGCACTGAGCAGGTGGTTAGAGGCAGTGGTTCTTTCTGAATCAGCAGAAGTGTTCTGTGAATATGCACCCACC
Source organism: Empidonax traillii (assembly GCF_003031625.1). Lineage (NCBI taxonomy): Eukaryota > Metazoa > Chordata > Aves > Passeriformes > Tyrannidae > Empidonax > Empidonax traillii. The sequence continues at coordinate 335,917 of NW_020955330.1, forward strand.
CACCCTGTATAGGAAACAAAGAAAGAAGAGCAAAGAAAATGGAGCTAGATGCAGATTTTGCTGGAAGTTTGAAGATAAGATAGAAGTGTAGTTTTGTTCTAAGCAGCTCTTGATATACTGCATGGCATGGAAGGAAAAGCATTGTCACTGTAGGTTAGCTGTATGCAATCTTGGGAATTTTCTAACTTCTGGAGGGTCTGGGGCCATCCATCTGAACTTCCAGAGAGCTAACTTCAGCCTATTCAAAGACCTGCTTAGAGGAATCCCTTGGGTTGGGGCTCTAGAGAGAAGGGGGTCTAAGAGAGCAGGTTAATATTCAAGGATCACTTCCTCCAAGCTCAAGACCATTATATCCCCATGAACAAGAAATTAGGCAAAGGGGGCAGGAGACCTGCATGGATGAGCAGGGCACTCCTAGCAAATCTCAAATGGAATAAAAATTTATGGGATGTGGAAAAAGGGGCAGGCCACATGGGAGGACTACAGGAACATGGTCAGAGAATGCAGGGATGCAATGAGGAAAGCCAAGGCCCACCTGGAATTGAGTCTGGCAAAGGATATCAGGTACAACAAAAAGGGCTTTTACAAGTACATCAGCAGCAAAAGGAAGATTAGGAAAAATGTGGAGATGCTGCTGAATCAGATGGGTATCCTGGTGAGAGAAGACACAGAGAAGATGGAACTACTGAATGCCTTTTTTACCTCAGTCTTTACTGCTGAGGAATCCCAGACCTTGGAGGTAGGAGAGGAAGACTGGAGAAAGAAGGACTTTCTTCCTAGATTTGAAGGGTTGTGTTAGATATTGCCTAGGCAGACTTGACACCTATAAGCCACACTCCATCATCCTTGAAAAACCATGGAGAGCAGGAGAGGTGCCCAATGACTGGAGGAAAGCTTGAGTTACTCAGACTTTCAAAAAGGGCAAGGAGGACCCAGGAAACTACTGATCAGTAACCTCCATCCCTGGAAAGTTGATGAAACAGATCGTTCTGGAGGTCATCACCAAGCATGTAAAAGAAAAGAAGGTCATCAGGAGTAGTCAGCATGGATTCACTAACGGGGAATCATGCTTGACCAATCTGACAGCCTTCAATGATGGCATGGCACCATAGGTTGACAGGGGGAGAGCAGTGGATGTTGTCTACCTGGACTTCAGCAAGGCTTTTGACATTTGTCTCCCACAGCATCTTTATAGGTAAGCTCAGGAAATGTGGGTTGGATGAATGTACAGTGAGGTAGATGAAGAACTGATAGAATGGCAGAGCTCAGGGGGTCATGATCAGTGGAGTAGAATCCAGTTAGAGGCCTGCAGTCAGTGGTGTTCCTCAGGGATCAGTACTGGGTCCAGACTTAATTAACTTATTTATCAGTGACCTGGACAAAGGGTTTTCTGATGTTCTGAAACTGGGGGCAGTGGCTGATACACCTGATGGCTGCACTACTTCAGCAGGACCTTGATAGGCTGGAGAACTGGGCAGAGAGAAACATAATGAAATTGAACAAAGGCAAATGCAGGGTCCTGCACCTGGGGAGGAATAACCCCAGGAATGAGTACAGGTTGGAGGCTGGCCTGCTAGAGAGTAGCTCTGCGGAGAAAGACCTGGGGGTGTTGGTGGGTGACAAGTTGACCATGAGCTGGCAGCATGTCCTTGTGGCTGGGAGGGCCAATGATATCCTGGAGTGCATCGGGAAGAGTGTGGCCAGCAGGTTGAGGGAGGTCATCCTCCCCTCTGGAAAAGGTCCAGCAGAGGGCCACCAAAATGATTAGCAGCCTGGAGCATCTCTTATGAGGAGAGACTGTGAGCTGGGCCTGTTTAAAGAAGGCTGAGAGGGGTTTCACCAACACATATAAAGATCTCAAAGGCTGGTGCCAGACTCTTTTCAGTGGTGCCCGGTGACAGGACAAGGAGTAATGGCCATTAACTAGAACACAGGAGGTTCTACCTCAGCGTGAGGAAGAGCTTTGTTACATTGAGGGTGGCAGAGCACTGGAATAGACTGCCCAGGGAGGCTGTGGTCTCCATCTGTGGAGACATTCAAAACCCACCTGGATGTGTTCTATGTGAACCTTCTCTAGATGACCCCACCTTGGCAGGGGCTTTGGATTACATGATCTCTAGAGGTCCCTTTCAACCCTAACTATTCTGTGATTCTATGAAGTAATAGCTTGATAATTTGACAAAGCGTGAAACAAATGTTAAAACTTCATCTTTGTCATTGAGTGCATTTCTGCAAAGGCAAGCTGCATGACCTCAAGTTGACTTTGTTTCATTTGCAGCAGTATGGTTGTGCCTCGTAGACAAAAAATGGTGGTCCAAACCCTCAGACATAAGTAGAATAAAATATGTGACTTAACTGTGGAAGATTAAGAAGGGTATGATGTACTGGGAATGTTTCTATGATTGCCCATCAGCAACTGAAATCAAAGTTTGGTCTAATTGTACCTCCAGACTGACTTTCAGGTAGACAAAATTAGATGTCAAACATGATTTCTGCAAACAGAGTTTGTTAAATTTGACTGTATTAAAATAGTGGGCAACATGGGACATGGTGGAAAATGTGGGGTACAAAATACTTCATAAGGCTGAACAGTTTAAGTACTTCTGATCTCTTCAGCAGGAGAGTTTGACAATCTAAAAACCAGAAGCTTGTTTCATTTGCGATTCAGAACAACATTCTTCCTTTTCTGTTTATTGCAAAATTAAGTTCTTTAAATAAGGTGGTGGTCACTGACTGATTTCCATGTAAGGCTTTCTATTCTTGTCATAGGAACAATTTCTCTATTAGTTTTTAATATCTTTATAAATACTGCAATTAACTGCTCCCTCATATTGTGTTATGTTTTTTACTTCATGTTGTGTTACACAGCTGTAGAGGGGACACGCTGGGGAAGGGAAATGGAACCATGGTTCTGCAGGAGATTTTGGAAATGTAATCATCATGATATTGTATGGTTAGGTCTCCCAGTGAGGAGAGGTTGGGGGCAGCTGTGCATGCAAAGTTGTTTTGGTTATGCTGCATCCCTGAGTGAAAATGTATGTGAGGTCAGTAGTGTACTAATCTTCATTTTCCATTTTCTGCCCGTTAATTCTCTAAAGCAGAGAAAAGATTCCAAACAGAAGCACTGTGAGGGAAAGCCAGGCCTTCTTTGCAGTCGTGGGAGCAGTTCCTTGGTATCCATAGGGTGTAGCTTACATTGTGATGGCTTGATGACTGTGGGTCTCATGGGAGACAGGGTTCTCCCTCCTTTCCTCAAGGTGTTCTTCTCTGGAGTCTTTTCCAGAAGGAAAAAAAAGTGCCAATCATATGGAAGAAGGGGACTTCCTTAGCATGGAGAAAAAGTTCAGAGAGGAAACCAATTACTAATACATTGCTTCAGAAGTGAAATTGATGTAACATGAGCCAAGTTAGGTATGTATCTAACCTAAGGGACAAAATTTTGGTATGTGATAAAGTAGTAAGAAAATAAGAACTAATGTAAGATTTCTAACCAGTGGAGAAGTGAACTTTTGGAGCTGTTTTTGGATAGGACAAGGGTGTGCATGTGTTCCGTGCCGTCTAAAACTTCCTCATGAGAGGAGGCAAAAGGAGGGGCAGGCACTGATCTCTTCACTCTGGTGACCAGTGACAGAACCTGAGGGAATGACCTGAAGCTGTGTCAGACGAGATTTAAGTTACATATTAGGAAAAGGTTTTTGATCCATAGGATGATTGGGCACTGGAACAAGCTCCCCAGGGAAGTGGTCACAGCACCAAGCCTGCCAGAGTTCAAGGAGTGTTTGGACAATGCTCTCAGGCACATGGTGGGGGTGGTCAGGCACTTGAGCATGGTCCTGTGCAAGGCTAAGAGTTGGACTTGATGATCCTTGTGGTCCCTTCCAACTCAAGATATTCTATGATTCTGTTTCAGTTTTAAGGAGAAGCCCATGCCTGCTGTAAGACATTGTAGGACTTAAGTGTGACGAAAGGAGACAGGGAAAATAATATGGACTTCAGCATTAATCCTTGTGTATTGCTTGAAACTATTAGCTGGAACTTCTTTCTGTAGCAGAAGGACATGGTGTGAACTCCAGATCTCTGATATTCAGGGTTGGCTCAGTGCAGGGGCAGTTGCAGTGAACTCTCTGTTGCTCTTGTTTCATGGATCTTAATGCCATCAACTGGAGCAAGGAAAAGCCCTTGCTCAGAAGTAGGCTTCAGAGTGAAAGTCCCATGTGCTAGCACAAATCTAATCGTGGTTTCCTGGCTGCTGTAAGAAAGGGATGACTGCGGTTCCCAAGGGAAGACTTTGCACTTCAGCATTGCTGATACGTGAAACTGGCGTCAGGTGATGTGACCAGTCCTTGCTGTGCAATCTATGAATGCAGGCACACTCCTGTCCTGGCCTGTGGTGGATAATATGCTACTTTATGTCATTGCTGCTTCAGGCTCAGAGGGTCTGTGCTGCTGCTTTGGAGAGAAGCATAAAGCATGGCTTCTGAGTGCCAACCTCCTTCAAAAGATGTCTGCTATCTCTTCACAGGGGTGTGATCTCTTCTGTTTAAAGTTTTTCTGCCAAGTACCCTTCAGCCAATGTGACTGAGTAGTAATTTCAGTGCCATGTAGAAAATTTCTCTATGTAGTGATGGTATCAGATTGTCTTCCTCTGTGCTAGCTTTATTTGTGGGTAAGCAGCCTTAAAGAGTCAGCTGATGGGTATGAGTTTTTATGAAGGCAGATGTTTCCATAAAACTGATAAACATAACTCTACAGGATTGAAAATGTTTACTATGAACCTGCCTTGTTTGTATAGTACCTTCTTAAAAATCAAACATTAAAATCAGTGTCTTAAGTTAGTGGAAGTCCTAACAGATGATATGAGGTATTGATTGGATGGAAGGTGACATACCTGCAAAAAAACCCCAGATTTAATTCTATCTCACATGCTGGTCTTCACAGCTGGTGGGATGTAGTATTCTGTGGAGCTGAGAGAAAGGGACTGACTGTCTGTTGAAGGCAAAATGCTTCGAAAAGATATTAGCTCTTTGATAAACTCTTGCTAGAGGGAAGAACTAAACTTTGCAATTTTATATGGTTATGCTGAAGTTGGTAAGGTGGGTGGCTTAAGGTAGAGCAAAGCCTAAGAAATCAAAGTCTCACAAATTGTATTTTTCTGCAACCAAACACAGAGGAAAAAGGGAAAAGAAACAGATAACCCTTGAGTGTTTTCTTGATAAGTTTATTACATGAGCAGTCTCTTGCACTTTGTAACTTTATTCTAAATTTTTTGAATCTTTTGAACAGCATTCGTAGTAATAGTCTGTGGATTTCATTCTGTTGTCCTATGAAAATCTGAGATGGTGTGGTGGAAGTAAAAAGGAGGAGAGATAATATCTGTGATAAGAGAAGATTGATAGAAGTGGGTGAAATGATCTGAGTGGAAAAGTAATGGAAAAAGAAACAGAACCGAGATACGGAATGAAGGGTGATGATCACTGTGTGTGGAATGGGAAAAGGAAATATTGTTTTAAACATCTGCTACGTTTAAAATTTCAAAAACCTTTGCTTCCCTTGTGCTAGGGGAAAATATCAGGCCAGTTCTGCAGCCTGAGAGGGGTGAGACTGCCACAGCTCCGTGCTCCAGGTCCAACCAGCAGCCAGGCTGAACACGTGTTCCCACTACACTCGCACACAGGTGAATGTGCTCATGCACCCACTCCAGGTGCTGCACTGCAGATACATGTTCCCATGACACGGCCCAGGCTGACTCTTGCAGCCACTTGCCCCAATCTCTCTGGTGTCTGGCAGTCGCACCCCAGTTGCTGCTCTCAGCCCCCTGTGCAGAATGAACAGAGCCATTCACCCAGAAAAGAGCTAGAAGGGGTTTAATAAGCAGGTAGGACAGACTGCACCTATCGGGGGGTCAGTGCATGACCAGGCAAGTGACCCAACCAGAAAAATATTTGCATGCAACTTGCCATTTTAATCCACTTACTTTTCGATTTTCTCATGCTTATTCCTCCCCAAATCATGTAAATCCATCTCTGTTCCTGCCTTTTGCTCCTCCTGTAAACATCCCATAGTGTGTCCTACACAATCCCCAAATGCCTTTCCCCTACATTCCATAATGTGTCTCACACCCCTGGGCACTCACATGATGGGTTTAACACCTGGACAGTGTGAGTGAGGCTCTACTGTGATAGCCTTCCTTCAAGTCCCTAATTTGTGTTCCTGCCTGTCATTCTGAAGCCCTGTGGTCCTTGGGGCTTGTGGAGAGAATTCTCTAATGGGCTGATTGTTCCTGTGGTGGACCAGGGAGAAAATGGGCAAGGTATTATTTGTGTTCCCCCACCTGCCACTGTCTCACTGTGCTCCTTTGCTGGGGTGCAAATGAGCTTTTATCAAATAGTCTAACCATATAGAACCATCTTCATTTGCTTATTGGAATTTTACAGAGTAAAATGATGATAAAAATATTTTGTTAAATAATACGTGGGAATGAAAAATATGTAATTGTTTTAGAGCACATTCTTGCTGCCTCCTTGTTTGGCTTTATGCTGTGGAATACAAATTGCATGACGTGTGAAATCTAGTCAAGTTAGATTTTTATTTTAAAACCTGAAAGGGATTATTCTTCAGTTAAAGGACTAGTCAGTAGCAATAAGCTACAGTATGGTTTACAACATTACTTAAACATCTGTGAGGAATCCAGGTAATGATAATTGTCAAAAAACAAAAACCAAGGGAGTGCTTTTGATTGCCTGTGGTGGTGGTGTACCTAATGGAATGGAAATCATTTTTTCCCCATAATTGCCACCAGCGTTTCTGTATATGTCTTTCAGAATTTAGACTACTTCCAAAGGCTGTAACCATTATAATTACTTCTTTTTAAACCACAGTTAAGCATATGTGTGTTCTGCAGAGCCATCATTAAGATGAACACTTGAACTCCTGAAAGAACAATTGTGTTCATCATCGCAACTGAGTTTTCAGTGCCTTAGGATTGGAGTCAGGAGCCTGCACAGAGAAACTATCAAACTGAGTTAGACCTTGCAAAGAGTATTGGAGTAAAGAGCACAAAGTTCATGAGATATGTTTCCAAGAGTGGGAATGGGAAACATTAAAATCTAGGTTTGTCTAAAAACTTCTTTGTGTGCCATGTTTTACAGAAGTAATTCCAGTTGCCTGCAGGAAAAGGCGTAGAAATATGGAAATGGAAATTAAGTTGGAATCTGGGTGCAGATTGGCTGGGAATTGGGGCAGGTAGCTAATTAGGCAATGACAGGGTAGTGTACTTTTTTTTTTTTTTTTAAGGGGGAAAAGTTAATCCAGGGAATTGCAGGATTATGGTTTTGACGTCAGTGTTAATCAAGTTCTTAAACTGCTTTTGTAGGAAGGGGTATTTCTGTGCATAATAGTAAAAGAAAATTAGAAAAAGGTATTAGGAATTTACCAAGGAGACTGATACTATAATGAAGTGTGACTGATTAAGGGCCCCTTGGCCTCAGCTGTGCTTATATAGCTGTCTTTATAGCTAAACTGTAAATAAGATCAATTTTGTTTTCATGAAACTAAGTGTAGTGTCAACCTTTTTTGACTTATGTCATTATTTGGAAGCTTGACTTCTCTGGTAAGATGAAATGTATAGAGTAAGTACTGAATAAATGTGTGGGGATAATCACGTGGAAAGAATTACTTGGAAGGAGACAATGTGGATAGGAGAGGAAATAACCATATTGGCTGTGTATAAATTTACTGTAGAAATTAGGGTTTCTAATCAATATAATAGTCTCCTAACTGAAGGTATTTTGTATTAAACCATATCTTACTGCATTAGAATCTGAGATATATGAAGAAGTTTTCATGAAGATCATGAGATGCCTGCCGTGAGGAGCTAAATTCATGGAGCAAGGAACTCTTTTTCTGCAGTATTTTCCTAAAATAAAGTGAACCAATATAGTAAAAACATATTTGACAGCAGATCCAGATGCAGCTCTCTGTCCATGGTGGTGTGGGGAAAGGTTTTCAAACAAAAACAACCAGTTTCAACAACTACAGCAAAGTGAAAACAATGTGGAGGTAACAGCATTTTCCTTAGAAAGGCAATGGAAATGTCAACATGTAGAAATGTCAAATAGCTAAAAAAAGAATTGCGAGGAGTTTTCTAGGGTAAAATTCTGAAGTAGATAGTTGAAATGATAGTTTAAGAATGTGATAAATGATGAATACTCTTATCTTAATCATCTATTTAAAGTCAGCTTTTCTTGATATATGACATTGGTCATTGTTACTTACGCCTTTTGCTGGGCTTTAAACTCCCTGTGTGATGTCTGCCAGTCTTTTGAGTAGACATTTTTGAAGGTTTCAGCAAGGTTAGAGAGCTGAGCTGGGGGGCAAAAGATAATCGTCAAATGCATTTGAAAACTTAAAATACTGATGCTTCAGGATAGGGCCCTTGGAACAGAATAGATTGATTCTTGTCCAAGGAATGAGTTTCTCCCCTTCCTCAGAAGATTTAATTGCTTATGGAAAATAGTAAACCTCAAAACCATCTGTTTTTGTGCTAGGAAGACCTAGACTTTATTGGCTAAAACCTCTGTAAAATTTAATGGCTGGGCCAAAGCGGGATTACTCTGAAATCACAGATGTGAGTCATTCAAGCTGTGGGAGATGAGGGTGTTGAGCAGCCTAAGTGACACTTGCTGTTTGCTGCCCGGGAGCTCTGGAAGAGAAAGCTGCTTAGAAGAGTCCTGCAAAAGCAAAAGGAGGAGGAGAAAATAACAGGGAAGGGAACAAACCCAGAGAGATGAATGCATGAAACCTGAGGAGTCAAACTGTAGGATGGGGAAGTGATATTCAGAGTCTAGGCTAGAAAAATGATAAGGGCTAAAAAATAAGAATTGATTCAGATCAGGATACTAATGAGAGAGAATAACAAGGAACTAATTAACAAGAACATCAGCTCAACACAGCATGTGTGGTTTGAGATGGTGAAGGCAGACAGGCAGGTGTGCCCAAGTGAAGCCAGGTCGATGTGCTAGTGTGACAACAGTGTAGATGAAATATCCCATTAATTTGAGTTCTTGATCACACAGGTGATACCACCTCATTGCTGTTACCTACTTTGGCTATTACAGCAGACCCCAGTTGCTCTGCAGGTTTCTTTGGTGTATGTGAGCATGTCTTACAGCTGTGTATAATACCTTTTTCCATACTTTTTGTCCCCTTTCTGTAGAACCATTGCTCAGAATTCTGATATGGTGGGGATAAATCAGAGCTGTATGACATTTTTTATCTGCAGAGCTCTAACCTCATTTTATAGTACACAGTGAATACACAATAGAGAAGAAGGGTTTTTTGTAGTTAGGCAGCTAAATGTTACCTGGGATATATGGCGTATATCCTTTTCTACCCACATAGATCCTGTTTGATGCTAGACCTATTTTTTTATTTTTTAAAGTTTATTTCTTTTTATTTTTTTTTTTATTATTTGCAAATGTGTATTTTCACTTCTTCATTCTTCACCTTTTCTGGATGCCTGATCTGAAAGTCAGGATCTGATCTAGAGAAGAATTGGATTACTTCTGAAGCTAAAGGAATTTTAGTGCTTGCTTGCTGTAGACACTGTACTGCTCTACGTGTCAGTGCCTGGAGATATTTCTGAGCCAGGTATCATGTCTACATTTAAAAATGTTCAGTATTATTCAGGATATGACATTACATTATAATGGGTACTGTTTGGTTTAGCAGATTCATTCAGAATTCTGCTCTCACTTTTAACAGTTTAGCCTCAGACCTAACTCTCTACTTAAATATTACTGGGGAGTAGTGTGAAGCTTACTCCAGTTCTCTTTCTGTTTCCCTCTGTAGTGTTTGTGGTCTCCATAGGACCGCAGCTGTATGAGTTTCACTTTTATTCCCCTGAAATAGTCATTATAGAGCTAGAAGGTTGTCCATGCCTTAATGCCATGTTGGCTGTGCAGTTCCATAATGGTGCTTCATGCATTATGTTGTTGCAATCCCTTATGCAATTGTCACAGTTGCTGTGCATTACTTTAAATGTAGAGAGAGAACGCAGATGCTTTACTGGAAATGGGGAAAAAACCCCCAACCTGTTTTTTTCCCTCCAGTTATTAACTTTTCCATTTTACCTTTAGTTAAATAAGAATTGAAGCCTATTTTTGGATCTCTAAATTACAACTTGATGCCTCACTATCTCTACATGATACTGTTGAAGCGTGCAAAACTTCGTTGTTGCGAGGGCAGTGAATTATACTCTTCTGTGCTGACAAACTAGTAAGAATTGTGGCAGACTGTTGCTTTTTGGGTTAATAATAAAACAGTTTATTTCATGAAAGAACAAATAATATAACAGACATCTGAGAGAATGATCGTTAAAACTGTCTGAGGGAAAGGTTTCCTTTCTCAATGATATAAACAAAAAAAAATAAAAATAGCAATAAAAATGCTGTTTTAAGTGTAATTAATATCCTGTGTGATATTTGCATCTTAGGATTATTTAAATCACTTTCCAAGGGGGAAATGCCAGGAAACAGATGATGTCTTGCAAAATTGACAGAGAAACTAGGCAACTTCTGGTAGGGTTCAATTGTTAGTGTTCTGGGAGAGGACCAGTCAACCAACAGATAGATCACTCAACTTTATAGAAATACAAATGGATTGACTATTAGTGTCTAAACAGCTATATGCTACTCCTGGTGGACTTTTTCTCTTTATTGCTTTGGAACACAAAGAGATTAGTAATGTTTTGTGATAACAAAAAGTGTTATAGAAATTAATTAATTTATGGTATCTTGTTGTGGAAAAACATGTCCTGTATTTTCTTAAGCTATTTATTAAGTAATTTTTAAAAGTAATTGAATAAGTTTATAATTAAGAGAACAAAGGTATAATGTGGGCTTACTTTCCTAGGCTATAAAATGTCAACATGCAACATGATGTATCTTCCCTAAAAAGGGACATTTAACTTAAAATTCATGATCCTTTTTCCTTTAATAATAAAAAAACCCCACAACTGCAGTTATCCAATTCTCATCCATCTTTTCTCTTTTCCCCTTGGTAGAATGGTTTCTGCAGCTTGTGTTGCATAAAATAGTGTTAAGCAGTGCTTATTATAAGCCAGGAAGCCTAATGAAATATTTACACGAACACTTAACTAACAGACATAACTTTTAAGATCTAACAGACCACCTGCTCTGCAACTGAAATAGAGCAATGCTGTTTTTGAAACCAGTTAGTTATTTATGGCCAAGGAAACATCCTGGATATAGCTCCCAGAAAGCTGTTTGCTCATCCCATTAATTCTTTTAAACCTTTAAAAAAAAATTACTTGACAAACCATAAGGCTTCCAGAGGAAAAAGAAGAATGGGGGCGTGGTGGGTGGGGCGGGGGGAGAAGGAAGAGGAACAGAAAGAGAAACTGGTAGAGAAATGCAGTCTAGAATAGCATTCAAGAGTACATTCTCTTAAAAAAGGTCAAATCTTTTGAGCCTCCACCTTATTTTAATAATTGGCTATTCTAACACATTGTTCTTCTCCCCATATTCAGAGCTGTCTGTGCTCTGCCTTCATTCCAGAAGCTGCATTATGCTCTGTTACTGTGACTGTTGCCCAGTTTGCTGGCTCTTTTTCAGAAGCCTGATTAGCAAAAACACAGCTAGTGCTGGCTCTGGAGCAGTTTGTGTGTACTCATCCGTGTAAATGGTTTTTGTGTGAAGAGGCACGTGCTAAACTGAAGTAAACCACAGGCATTGCTGTGATTAGAAATATCACTGGTTTAACTGCTGGGATCTTTCTTCTAGCTATAGAAATCTAAAAGTAGACAGGCATATCAAAATATTTTTGACTGTATCTGTTCCAGCAAGGACTTTATCTGAGTGAAGTAGATACATCTTTCAATATAACATCAGATAGCAACTAAATGCAACATTTTGCCTTGCAGGGGTGAGTTTTCCTTGTCAGACACAGTTGCTACACTTCCATTTTTGCATTTAAAATTGTTATCAAGTTTGTTCAGTCTGTGACAGTGGTATGGCCTTTCCTCTATGCTTGTCTCTAGACTGAGATGAAATGAGATACAGGGAGCTAGAAGTCAATGCTGTTTCAACAGCTTTCATACAACATGTACCCATTTCTTTATAAGTTCACCCGCTCAGACAGGCGATGAGGAGAAGCTTCAAAATCCGAATAGTCACATGGGTGGAAAGAATCCAAAAAATTGAATGCCCAGATATACACCCTTGACAAATTAACTGTTAAGCAGTAAGTGTGGAATTACAAGCAAACTTACATATTCGTATTTTCACTCGGACTGACCACTTCTGTTGTGAATATGAAAATAATTTTTTTTTCTGGCAAAATAAAAGTAATTGTTCTCAACTAGACCTGAGAGGGCTGATCTCTTTCAGAGGCAAGGAATGTAAAATATTCTCCTGCTAGATCAATTTTTTTCTTTTTTTTTTTTTTTTTAGTGCTGAAGTAACAAAGCATGCCTTCCATTTTTTTCAATTGGATGACAGTTACCCCTACTACTGTCATGTAGCTACTATATAAGTACTACATATAGCAATAATTACATAATAGTAGTAACTGCAGGGGAAAGCTTAGCTGTCATACTCTGCAGGAGTGTACAAGTAGTGCTATAAGTGGCTACTCTTTCTCATAATGGACAACTGTAATGTCCTCGCTGGACAAACACACCAAACTGTTCTCAGCTGTGAGGCTGGAATAAGCAGGCACAAACACCATGCATCTTACAGGACATGATTAGAATGTTTCTTGTCTTGAACTCTATGATGCTGAAAAAGTGAGTATTCTGCCACAGCTCTCATTACTACAGTGTTAAGCAAGGTCTGGTTTTGACAATAGTTTGAGCTAACTAGTTTTGACAAAGTTGAGCTAACTTACTGCTTGTTTTTGGCATAATATTCAAACTGTTAGGCAGCAAGCAATTTTTCTCTGGCTTTTAGTCAACATTTTAAGCTTAGGCTTAAAATGTTGTGTTTTGTCCTGTAGTGAATGCTATGAGGATTGCAGCAGAACTGGCAGGTACTGCAAGTACTTGGAAATAACAGAGGCTGTTTCAGGTAGCAAAACATTTGACAATTGTGAGCATTTCTCTCAGGAAACATTGCTTCCCAGTTTGGAAATGTTTTGTAACAAAAAAATCCCCTGAATAGTTTTATTTCTAGGTTCGAAATTGTTTGACTGAACCCATACCTTGTGAGGAAAGCAATAAAAATGGTTAATGGAGAGTTTTTTTGAAAGGTCTAAGTACAGCTGGTGGTCTAATCCCTTTTCTGCACATCAGTGTTTGTTTATTTACTGGAGGATTTTGGAATCAATTTGATGTTCACTGGGACTCACCTACTTTTGCCTTG
>NW_020955330.1:349419-351268 GCF_003031625.1 Empidonax traillii
CAGGAAACATTGCTTCCCAGTTTGGAAATGTTTTGTAACAAAAAAATCCCCTGAATAGTTTTATTTCTAGGTTCGAAATTGTTTGACTGAACCCATACCTTGTGAGGAAAGCAATAAAAATGGTTAATGGAGAGTTTTTTTGAAAGGTCTAAGTACAGCTGGTGGTCTAATCCCTTTTCTGCACATCAGCGTTTGTTTATTTACTGGAGGATTTTGGAATCAATTTGATGTTCATTGGGACTCACCTACTTTTGCCTTGCTTCTCAGTTTCATCTTTCTATGGTTATTTTGGCTCAGAAGATATCTTCCTTCACACTAAGTCCTCTTTCCTAATTTTATTAGACTAGGTACTGTATAGTAATTAATTGTATCTGTTGAGAACCTACGTTCTCAGTGGAAAGCATTAAATGTGAAGCTTGTTAGCTGTTGGAAGTATGTACAGTTGATAAACAGTTGTTGCACAGAATACCAAAAACATTTTCTTTAGGGAGAAGGATTCCCTACCTACCTATCAGTATTGCTGTTGTGGAAAGTCCTGAGCACATAGCGCTCTCTCTGTTTCATGGCCAAAATCAAGACAGAGGAGAAAAATGCTGTCAAGGCAGAAGGAAAAAGTATTCTTTATGAGGAAAAATATAAGCTGTTATCCATAAAGATACTGTGTGTTGGTATTTAATTATTCCTTGGAAACTTTCCCATATGGTATATAATGAAAGACTCAAACCTGTGATTTATGGGATAACGGAGAATGGTCCTTGCAGATGGACATCAAGAAGACAGAATTTAGATAAACTCAGCTCTTGGCCCTGCACAGGACAACTTCAGGAATCACACCATGTGACTGATAGCATTGTCCAAATGCTGTTTTTGATGGTCATCAGCTTTTGGGTTCTTTGCTGGGATTTCCAGGAATGACTGTTTGTGCTGTTTGTGATGGCTTGGCTTACCTTTGCTAATCTTTTTTAGAGATCTGTAATAGAAATATCAGGGTTTGTACGAATACAGTAGAAATGGTGTGTTTAGCCAACAGAAAAAACAGAAGCGTTAAAAGAAAGGAATACTTCATTCAGGTCAAGAGCAGGATACCCTCTGGGAGAGCAAGTGACTTGTCAGGGAAAGCTTGTTATGTGTACTAGTACTTCTCCTATGTGCCCAACAGACTAACAGGCTATAGACCATACTCCAAATGAAGTAAAACAGAATAGGAACCAAAATGGCGTAAGATTTATGCAGATTTAGGGTTTTGGTGTGGAGGATCACCCCACAATGGCTTCTGGCTCCTAAAAGCTATGAAGATCTGTCCAAGAACTGTTTTGTTGTTCCAAGTTCAGAATAAAGTCAGAAACATTGTGAGGGTTTGATAACTGGTACCTCTTGTCCTTTTTGTTGCACACAGGTGATCCTGGCATCTAGACAGAGGTGTCACTTGTGCGTAGGTGAGTTGGAGATTGGGAGCCAGTGAAATATCTGGAAGGATGAGTGGGATGTTTTCAAATTCATATCTTTTTTTTTTTTTGTAAGATCTGATGTAGAAATTTGCAGCATAGCTTTCCCTACTACCCGTTTTATGCTGAAATGAAACCTCTGTCCAGTCATAGACTGGAACAGCCTTCAGTTTCCTTGTGTGATGGTTCGGACTTGGCTCCCTGCCAAATGCCCACCCCCCCAGTAGCAGCCCCTCTCTTCCCCCCTTTCTACTTCCCCCAGGGCAAAGGAAAAAAAAACTGTGCAAATTGGAGAACCCGAAAACCAAGCTAGTTATATAAAAAAATATATTTTATGTATATTACAGTTAAGATGCTATGTACACAGCAAATGGGGATCCAAACACCCCCCGAAGGGATAGCGA
>NW_020955330.1:352462-394726 GCF_003031625.1 Empidonax traillii
CACCAAAATGTGGCATTATCACTGTTGGGTTCCCTTTTTTCTTAAGAGATGTGTTTTCACTGATGTTACCTTCAGAGGGGATAATAAGCAGAAAATATAGAGAACAAATAGGAGGCAGCAAGAGGAAACTATTTTTATAGAGTTCAGGCAGTTGTCAGGAACAAGCCTGGTAGGCAAGAGGTATTTTGCAAGCAGAAGAATAGCCGTATGGCACATGCTATATTTTTGTGAACTGCCTTTTCAGACTGAAGAATGTAGGCATCAAGATAAACATTTGTACTTGTGTAGTTGAACATGTGTTATATTCACTATATGTTCAAGCTTATACAGCAAACCAGTGGGAAAGACTGCTTAAGAGACAAATAGACTTGCTGTCTAGCAGTTTTGTTTAGGTTATTTGTAGAAGGTGTTGCTATTTACATTTTGTCTGTTTTGAATCTTTTTTTTAAATGTTTGGTAGACTATAACATGGAACTCTTTGTGCCTGGAACCATGTTGTTTTCCAGAGCCTTGTACGTAGTGTAAGTAATGGTTTCCAGGGCCTTGTCTATAGTATAATTAACTCCCTAGAGTGAAAGGGGGAAATTCTTGGATGTGCTACTTGATAAGAGCTGTGCAGACCTGTAGAAAGAGTTGAAAGAGAAACAGCAAAGTACCTGATTGCTTCCATGTGTCCCTACAGCTTGGTTTCTTAAGAACCTATATTGTTAAATTGAGTAATGCTTTTAAAGCAACCCCCCAAACTTTCCTTATCTTATTCTCTAATCTTTACTGGAAACCTTTAAAGTAATGATGACTTTTTGTTTTGGCTTTTTGGAAAAAGAATCATAATTCATTAAGCTTAATGGATAATGATGCTGGGTTGAAGACATACTGAATGTTTTTTAAGGCATCTTTTCCTAAATGTTTGTGTAGCAAACCTGAGACTTGTTTTGTGTGCTCTTTTTGAAGTGACATGATCAGAGGCTGTGTGGTGATTTCACTGTATTAATACTTAATTTGGATTTTACTTTGTATAGAGATGGTTTGGGTTTCTTAATTTCTGAGCAGGAGTGCAGCTGAACCAATGAGCTGGGAATAGCAAGAAAATAATGTGTTGTTTCATGCTTACAGAAGTCATGCCTCAGGTGAAACAATTGTCTTTAATTTACCTGTTGAAAGAAGTGGTGTGTTAGAAGAGTTAACCTTTGACCTAGAACTAAAGTTTGTCTAGTGAAAAAGCTGCTAGAAATAAAAGGTCATACAAAATGCAATGAATTTTTGAACTCCTCAAGAACGATTTCTCAAAGTACTGTAATTCCCTGTTGATTTGCCTAACTAGAGAGACATTTTTGTCCCTGTTCACTGAACAAAGTTTTACTCATCTCCATGCCAGTGTAAAAATTCTAAGCAGAATATGGCCTGTGGAAGCAGAAAACAGCCTAAACAAAGGGTGTGTTTGATTCCTTATGAAATATGTCAAATTGAGTAAAAAATTTTATCAGCCTGAATCAATTCAGTAACAGCTGACCTTAGATACATTATTTTCCTTCCTGTTTCTTAGCAACAGGAAACTTTTGTGCAGGATGGCTGTTTAATACTCTATTTTGTTTTGGAAGCTTTTATACCTAAAGAAGAACAGATGGTCTAAGGAAATTTTTATCACAATTAAGATAAGAAATATCTATAGATTATTTTTTCTCATTTTATTGTCCTGCACTTACAATTACAAAGTATTTCCTTGATGGTTCTAAAAATCTTTGATCAGGAACAAGGAATAAAAATAACAGTCTTCAGATGCTACAGGTTTGCTTTTTGTTTTTGTTTTTTTAAAGGGCATGATGCTTAAAAATACATGTGTTCTTACGTCTGTGGTTGCATTCATAATACAAAGTGGGGGAATATGTATAATTATATTCTGTAAGTGATGAACTGTCCTTGAATAAATGAAGAAAGCACTATCTACAATGTGATTTTGTTCATCGACATTTGCTTACTCACTCTCAAAATCTATCATGTGAAGTGGTTTCCTTTCTCCTTTTTTACAGATTCCAAAGGTTCTTTACATTTCAGTGTGAAGAATCTTTTTTAAAAGGTTACTTTTATGTGACTTACTGTTCACGTAAATATGATCAACCTGTAGCTTTCAAACACTATGTTGTAACACAGAAGAAATAATCCTGGTTGTTTATCTAATGGTGTGAAACTTCATACTTCCAAAGTGCTGTGTAGTACCTTTCCTTCCTTGTTCCCGAAGTTCCTCATGCAAAGAGAAGTAGCTTCTCTCCATCACTTAGTTGCTGTCTTAAGAATCATCCTGTAACAATGCTTATAAGTGTCTGACAGGGAAGATATCTTGTTTTCTGTGATTTTTGGTTTGTCATGGAGAACAGATCTTGACATGCAAGTCGCAATTAGCAGGTAGAGTTGCATAGTGTGATATGAGACTATCTTCTTTTAGTTGCATAGTGTGATATGAGACTATCTTCCATCGTGAAACCTCCTTGACATGTTATATCCCTATTGCCATATTTCTATGTTGTCGTGGGGCTGCCGTGGTTTAGGAACCACCCTCTCTACTTTAGTGCCTCCCTCCCAGCCCTGCCACTCCCACCGAGACTTTCCCAACCAGATGCTGCTCACTCGCTCCCCTTCCCACTCCAGGGATGGAGCTGAGAATTGGAGGCCCAAAAAAGTAAAAATTAGTGGTTGAGATAACAAGATTTACTGGAAACAGCAACGGGATAAGAAAACAAACAGTTACATCAGCAATGCTAATAACAAAAGGGTACGAGGAGAGGATGATCTACATGCGAAAATGCTCACCAAAGCCCAACATAACATGACCGCAGCCAGTGGCACCCCACCCTTGCTTGCTCCTGGATGAAAACCATGCCCCTTTTTTGCGGAAGTGAGAGAGAGTCCCCTTTCCCTGTCCCTGGCCGTGACATAAAATGGTATCAAAAAACACAATGTCTTGGCTACGCCTCCTCCCCTGATCAGGGCCAGAACTAGGACAGTTGTGAGCTACCATATTTTAAGAGTTAGCCTAGAAATATTTCTACTTGCAACTTCTGCTTGTTGCAAGAAAAGAGAATGTCATCTTTTTTTAGTTCCACTAAAGTAAAATTTTGGACTTCACACATTTTCACATGAAATATTTTGAAATGAAACTGAAGTGTGGAACTTCACTATCTCTTTTACACCTTCCGAGAGGAGCTCTTCCATTTTGTTGTGCCTCTTTTTCTCGTATTTTAATTGGTTGGGCTGAATAAAATCTGGAGGTTTATGTTTTGACATATTCACCCCCATCCACTCCCTCATTCCCAGATTTGACATAAAAATTAATTTGAAGCCTAAAACAGGCTTATCCTCTAAAAACAATAGAACTCTTTGCTTAGACATGTTTTGTGTTTCCCAGTGAATCCTTCCAATCCTTGAGTCTGTTACCAGTCATACATCTGGTGATAGCATGTTTGATCCAGAGTTTTGAAGCATCGTTACTGTGGCTGCAGGGAGTCTCTGAAGAAAAGCAGGAAAGAAGGAGAGAAAAGGTGAAAGCAGGAAATATTTTGTTTTCATTTTTTTCTTCTTTCTGTCGTCTTTCCCATTATGTTTTAAAAAGAATTATAGCAAAAGATGTCTTTTCCTAGGTACTTATCTAATGGTAAAATCTAATGTTAAAAATAAGCTTTGGTTCTTGAGATCTTTCATGGAAAATGGAAAATGGCCACATGAAGCTGCTTGAATAAGTGAACTGCCTAGTACATTATCTCGCTCTTCTGTGGTTTTGTCTTTCTGAGAGTTAGCTCATTAATGAGAGGAAAGGTAATGAATCTCTAGACTGTTATATCTGTCTCTTTTATGCAGAAATGATAGCCTTCCATATTTTGGTCTTTGTATGACTAAGAAGATCAGTCTAGGAACTCTTCAGTCTTAGTGGAGTATTGTCACAAAGCGCATATGTGAACTTAGAAGGGCTGAAAAAGTAAAAATTTAAAGGATTTTTTTTGTTAAGGAAAAAAAGAACTACCTTATTTTTTCTCTGAGTGAAAATTCTTTATGAATGTTTTATTTTGTAGTACTCAAGCACATCTGAATAGTGTGAGTGGCAGTGAGCATGTCTGCTCATCTATTATGTTCACTAATAGGTCTGCATATTGTTTAACTGAATCTCAGTAGTTGCTGAAGGATTTTGAGTGGTTCAAATCATGTATTAGTTGAGAATTTAATTTGATCATTGTGAGTGTTGCTAGAGCTGACTACTAGTAAAACCAAATTTATGATTGTGTTTTTCAAAAAGTGATTTCTTGCTGGGACAGGTGATGTTTGAGTTTTTTTTTTTGTTTGTTTGTTTGTTTTAATTTTTAAGTAAAGCAGCACATTTGCCATTTCGAAAGACTTGACAGAAGGTGTGAGTGTACTTGAGTTCTGAACTATGTAGAAGAACAAACTCATAGCACTATAACTGTGATTACTATTTACTGTTACATCAGTCTCTAATTGTATGTCTCTTTCTAAGGCACAACATAAGTCTTTTGCAGACACAGGGTCCTCATTTGACTATGACAAGTGATGTAGGGGCTCTCAGCTGTTGATTCACTAAACTTCAGTTTCTCCCTTTCCTGTTTCTCCTCTTTCTGGTCTTGCTGAGTCAAAAAACCAGAAAACCCCAACAAACAAACAAACATTAAAAAAAAGGACAAAAAACCCCCCACAGCCCCCACCCCCACCAGAACACAACCAACCAAGCAGAACTCCCTATGACAAAAGACGTAAGCCGCTAAGAGCTTATTAAAAGTCTTGCCCATTAGTATTAAGATAAATTCAAAATTAAGAGATTGCTACTGCATTAGGTTGACAGTTTAATTTTTATCCATGCCAAAACTCAAAACAACCATATCAAAATGCTAAAGAAAAGGAGAATATGGATTGATATCAGTGTAGCATCTAGAGCACATCCATTTCCTTTTCATGCATTTCTTAACATGCTCTTTAAGCATGTTAATTCCTAAGGTGACCCTTTCTTACTTTGCTTATTTCAGACTTCTTAATCAGGAATATAACCTACTCCCACTGCCCTCTATAAAAATAACCTGGTGGTGTCACAGTTCACTTCTTAATTTGAAAAGCTGGATACCATATGTAATCCGTTGTAATATAACTCTCTCTGCCACATTCACTTTGACTAACGTACCTTGACATCTGTTAACTGGGTCTTGATAGATGTCATCATGAATGGAATTTCAGATTCTTAATTCATGCTTCATTTTTCTGTATCAAGCAGACAAAACTCAGCTTGGTCTTGTTCAGCATTTTATCCGGAAGAGCAAATATAATAATAGTAATATCAACAACAATAATGAGAAAAAGAATCCACTTTATTGATGCAGGTGTATATATATTTTTTCTGAATTCAAGTTGTAATATATTTTCCATTATTTGAACTCAGTATAAGCAAATGTTGTTTTATCAAGCTGTTTGTTTTTCTAAATGTTTCATAATTTGGTTTTACCCCTGCCGCCCCCAATTCTTCTTTTCATTCTTACATCAACTTATTTCTGTATTACTGTCATGCAGTGTCATGTAGTCTTTGCCCTTGTAAACATTTACAGATTTTTTCTTGTTGTTCAATCTCAAGTTGATCAGATCATGAATTCTTTGCTAGTACTCATGTCATATGATCTTGCATGGTTATTTAGGAAATATCAAACAAATATAATGAAAATGAGAGCATTTGTAATTTGTCTTTAAAGCTAGATGTGGCAACATAAACCTGCAAGTGTTTGATTTTCTGCAGGTGTCTTTGAGCAAGGCTATCAGGTACGGATAAGCAGCATTTTCCTGCTATAAAATTAGCTCATAATATTACTAGCATGTGGTGGTCTGTTGGAAAGTTTTATAGTACAAAAGCTCCCAGAAGCCTGTCTGGAGAATGTTTCAAATTAGGTGTATCTATGTTGTCCATTGCTGCCTATACTTTCAAACCTTCTGCATCTCACAAATGTAAATGCAGCATGTCTGACAAACTTTATAAAATAAACATGCTCGTTATAGTTTTCACACATTCTATTCTAGTTCTGAGAAAAGCATCTGAGGCATTTGTAGCAGCTCGTTAGACTTTTCAGAACCAGTGTAACCCTGTACTCCCTTGTCTTCACCTGTGCATGAGATAAAATAGGTGGTTGGTTTTAAATAAGCAAAAGGGAAAATGGTCCACAATATTCCCAACCTAAACAACAACAACAAAAAAATCCCCAAATCTTAACCATTAAACCTTGTGATGTGTCTTACTGGCTTGTGCTTTAATTATTTCCCTTGAGGGTTTTTTGTGTTTGGTTTTTTTTTTTTCTTTTTCTCCCCGGGAGGAGAGCAAATCCAGTGCATCTGCCAACATTTTTATTTCAGTTTTCATATTAAAACAGTTGCTCAGCTCTCTTCTGTGAACTCCCACAACAGTAAAAATCCTTTAAATTTTTCAAATATGTCAAAATTCACACATTCCCACGTAGAAACTTGGAGTATGGTGTGTCATCTAATCATTCTTCTCAGTTTTGCTCCATCTTCCTTGAGACTGTTCCTCTCTCCTTTCACTTTTGAGTGAATATGGGAGGAAGGGAAAGGAAGATAAATGTGTAGACTCTTGGCTTACAGCAGTTGATCTGTGCCCCTCCTGGGATATTGGCCAATATTGAATTTGTCGTACTTTTCACATAGAAAAAAAACTAAACAGAACTTGAGAAAGTTTGGGATAGTCCAAAATTTTAATGAGTAACTTCTTTCTCACAGCATTATGAAATGCTTTTTGAAACCTATAGTATATATGAGAAACACATATGAAGAAATATCATAGAATCATAGAGTCATTCAAGTTGAAGGGCATCCAACAGCCAAATACCACCCCAGCATCTAGCTCACTCCCATCTCCTGTGGGATGAGGAGAAAATAGAAGGAAGGCAAGCGTGCTCATGGATTGAGATAATGACAGTTTAACAGAAAAAGCAAAAGCCTGATGCTTAAGCAAAGCAAAAAAAGAAATTCAATTCACTAATTCTTGTAGTCAGGCAGATGTCCAACTGCTTCCTGCATGCATCATGAATGCCATAACCATGATTGCTCCCCCTTTCTCCTCCTTCCCCTGAGCTTTTATTTCTGAGCATGATGTTGTATGGTATGGTCTGTTTGTCACAGCTTATCTTAGCTGATTGACTTGATACTGTGCTGGCACAGTTCAGCAATAGGTAGAACATTGGTGTGTTACCAACACCATTTTAGCCACAAATAGAAATCCCAGCACCATAAGGGCTGCTCTAAAGAAAGTTAATTCCATCCCAGTCAGATCTGGTACAATCTCTACCACTTATTGCATAGCATTTCTGTTTCATCTGGAATTGATCTGGCTAGCTGTCTGCTTGGAATGGGACTGGCTGTGAAGGTATACAGGCTGTTCTGGGCCATATCTACTTGTTCTAGGTATTTTCAGGAGTGAAGATTCCTCAGTCTTTCTGGACAGCCTGTTTTGGTTTTTCATCATCTTTATGAGGAACATTTTTTTCCCTTTTATTGAATCTGAATTTCCCTTTCTTCAGTTTACATTCATTGCCTCTCATCTTTTTGCTGTGGATTCCCCAGCAAGAGTGGCTCTGTTTTTAAATAGTTGAGTATGGCACTGTGGTGTCCCCTCAGTATTCTCCTTTAGAGGCTGAACAGACACAGTTCTCTCAGCTGCTCCCTGTACATCCCATACTCTAGCCCCAAACCATCTTGTTGTCTTTCCACTGTACCAATATGTTTTATATTGGGGAGCATAAAAGGGAATACAGTACTCAAAAGGTAGTCTGGCAGATGTGAATTAGAATAACAATTTCCCTTTTCTTGCTGGTTCTGCTGTAGCTGCTGCAGTCTAGTATGCCCTTAGCATTCAGTTTCTGCAAGGGTGCATTTTTGACTTATATTCGAATTGTCCACCAGACCCAGCATGTCCTCTTGTGCAAAGCTGATTTCTGATTAGTTAACTCTCACACTGGATTTTGCGTAGGGCTATTCCATCCCGGTTATAGTATTTTGGATTGTCTTCTGCTGATTTTTCTTGAAATTTGTCAGCCCATTTCTCTAGTCAGTTGCAATCCTTCTGATGCACAGCCATGTTCCCTAGTGTGTGGACCCCTCCCCTCAATAACCAGTGAATTTGATGAGGTGCATTCATCCCACCACCCAGGCCATCATGGAGGTGTTAAATAGAGAATCATAGAATATCTCAAATTGGATGGGACCCATAAAGGTCACCAAGTTCAACTCCTAGCTCCTTGCGGGACTACGTAAAACTAAACCATATGACTAAGAGCATTGTTCATATGCTCCTTGAACTCTGGCAGGCTTGGTGCTCTGGAGAGCCTGTTCCAGTGACTGATTACCTTTTCCTAATGTGCAGTCTGAACTTACCCTGATGCTGCTTCATTCTATTTCTTTTTGTCCTGTCACTGCTCACCAGAGAGAGGAGATTATTTTAATGATACTGCTCCTCCTATGCTCATAGGGTGAACAAGCTGAAGGGTCTGTTGGGAAGTTGAGGCTTGCATACTGTAATTTGTATTGCTGCTAGAATGCTGTCTGTTAGAAACCTAATGGTGGCTTAAAGGTTTAAATGTCGTTTGGGTTTAATTTATAATCAAATGGTTACAATTTGTAAGTTGTCAGTACTCATTCTTTTGGGAGATACTGAATGCTTGGGGAAAGGACTGAATAATAGTAATACGGATACTAATAAGAGGAGGAAGGGGACTGTGGAAACCTGACAACAATGTAACATTTCCCTGGAACAAAGGAGTATTTTAGATTTTTGGATATATTCCTCATTTGTTACTTGAGCTTTAGCAACTCTCTGTGTTAAGAATAGTTCTGTTGCATTTGTTTTGTTTACTTTGTCCAACTTCAGCCGAGATACAAGCATTTTTGTAAAACTCCTAGACTCTACCTGAACAGATTCAATTTATAGGTGGATAAGATACCCAGAGACAGCACTTGTTTTTCTGATTCCAGATAGGATGTAACAATAGAATAAGACACTTACAGGGAAACACTAGCAAGATTTCATTTCCTAAATGTTTCATCAAATTAGATCTAATCATTGGCAAAATCAGCTAAACTTTGATTATGCCCCTTTAACCACTACTTTTTTTCTTGCCATTTTTTCTTTTTGTTTACCTTTATACGCCAGTGCGCAGAAAATATTGTTTGCAATGTGTTTTTAATTTCTTCAGCATTTTTATTAAGGCCTGTATATGCAAGTATTTTTCCTTCTATAAGTTCTATGTCACTTCCGAAATAATTTGCAATAGTATTGGATGAATTGAGTGACTTTGAAATAACAAGAATAACAAAAAATTTAATCAGTAGAGAGATGGTATTTATTTATTCAGAGAATGTATTAGTGTATATTTCGGCACTTTGTCATTTATGGTTTGTTTTTATTTCCATCTACCCCCCAACCCCCCCTTTTTTTGTAGTTATATATCCTGAAGCAGAGACATCTTTCTCTTAGTAGTTCAAACAGAGTTGTTCAGTGGGTTTGCTCTGCTCTGAGCCCCTTGGAGATTCTAACTCAGGGCACCAAGAGAGCTATTTTTTTCAGAAGTACCAAAACTGGTTAAAAGCACAGAAACAGTTGAAAATTGATGGGAATTTTCCTGAATCAAGATAATTTTTATGCTCATTTGACTTCTGTGCCTAGTACATAGCTGGAAATTTTCCAAAGGCTTGGTTAGCATAACTGCTACATAATAAGTGGAATTCATGAGCAGGGTTAATATTGGTAGCTATTTAGTAGAGCCTACAAGATTTTTGTAGGAGAAACTACACTAAATGTGAAGTGGTGGAGAGATTTTTAGCCACAATCCGTAAGTCTGTCTTTCATTGCTTGCTGTTATGTACTTTAATAGAAATCTGTTAAATACAGTGTTGCTAGTTTTTGTTAATTTGTGTATTTTGCACTCTGAGATAAAATGCTCATTTTAATTTTGGGTTACAGAGCTGTAAGATTTGCTGTCCCTGGGTATATTTTGCTTTTCTTACAAGTGGTTTCGAATCTCAACATTAAATCATAATTGACCTGATGAGTTCTTTCCTTGCTGTCATGGAACAAATGGGTGGGAAGAGCACACGTCAGCTTTGAAGTCACCCCCCTTGAGCACAAGCTTGAGGAACACCTGCTGTTAAGGCTGTTGATTGTTATGACACTTCATTGAAAGACTGAGAACTTTTTTGTCTCCACCCTATTTTTAAACTAGGAATGTCTTCCTAATGCTACAATTTATCATGTTATAGCAATAGTATTAAGTTGCTATATATGTATGCAGTTGATTTTAGATATAATTTGATTTCTGAATGGTTGGTCAGTGAATGCCATAATCATGTTTCAAATTCTTAGTAGGTGGTGTGAAGCTTTCGTACTTCCCTTGCATATGCTTTTCAAATTATAGAGTAAATCTTGGTCCATCTGTTTGCGAAATGACTGCTGAATCTGAGAATTTAGAATTTAGCAGAAATGCATGTAACAAATTATGATATGACGTATTTTATTTATGTAAGTGCAAAATTCTACCTAATTTTTGACTCAGAAGACTAGCAGCTTCTCCAAAGTTTTGTAATAAGTGAAGGAAACCTTGATTTCTGAAAACTTTTCACAGTCTTTAAGTGTTTCCCCATATTGCCATTATCCTTTCTCCATACACTTAAATGTGTAATGGAGGGGAAAGAAAAAACTCCAACAACCTTACACCAAAGAAAACCTGCAAAGTTAGTTTTTTTTCTCTTCTCTAATCTCTGCTTATTTCTTTTCTTCCTTGTTTTCAGAAGTGAAGGCTATTGGACATCTTATTTTTCTTTCCCTTCTGTCTTCACTGTCTTGAAATCTGTAGTGACAGAGTGCAAGCTTGTTTCCTCACACTTTTAATTCCTTTCCCTGACAATATATACCCACTGATAGTATTAGATATTATTCCACTTCCTTGTTCCTCAGAATTTGTGGAGTTATTTTATTTATTAGAATTTACTTGGTGTTTTAGTTATGAACCGCACATCTTCTGTTCAGTAAACCTACCAAAATGTTTTTTCCTGTGTGGAAATTATTTTATTTTTTTTCTTTCTTAATATATTGGAAAGATTTTCTGCAAAGAAAATTTTTTCTTGTTTATCTCTTGGGAAACATCGCAGTTACTCCCTTTGCACTTCCTAGCTTTCCGAGCACTTGTGCCAAGGCCTGCTGTAATTTTCTGTGAATAGCACAATTTGAATATAGAGAGTTGTCAAACATATAACTAATCTTTGCTCACAACATTTCTGTTGTGTTTTGGCATTCAAACTTCTTTTTCATATGCA
The DNA here is from genome assembly GCF_003031625.1 of Empidonax traillii. Classification (NCBI taxonomy): domain Eukaryota; kingdom Metazoa; phylum Chordata; class Aves; order Passeriformes; family Tyrannidae; genus Empidonax; species Empidonax traillii. The sequence goes on from NW_020955330.1 coordinate 363,818, forward strand.
TGTAATGTGATATATCCAAGTAGGCATTATTGTTAATTTGCAACAACCTTGGGCTTGGAATAGTTTGGATTTTTTGTGTTTTTTTTTTTTTTTTTTTTTTTTTTTTTTTTTTTTTTTTTTTTTNCTCCCAGTTAACTTTATCAAGATACAGTTTCCCAGAATCTTGATTCTAACAGGAGTGGATGGGATTTCTGTCTCCAAGATGTGTCTAGGGAAAAATTATTGCTGTTGCTTTGATTTGAACATAATATTTATAATGCTTTATGATATAACCAGAAAAAGTAGGATTTACCTATAGGTGAATTCTAGAATATGTAACAGACAAACTGCATTGTATTAATTTCAATTATTATTGAATTAATTCTTTTAGGGTTTCTTTTTAGTCACAATAGTCATCAAGTTTGATTTGTTCATTTGATTCCAAAACTGGATTGGGAAACTGATCTTTAATGTTCTTCTAGGGTGTTCAAATTAGTTGGAAATGATAATACAGTGAGAATCTAATGGTAGTCCTCTGCCTTCCTTCACCTAATATTGTTTACTGAGCAGACATAAAAAAAGGAAAGCTGCATTCTGGGGAAGACAAAGTTTGTATTTGACACTATACCATGCTGCATGACAGTGCCTCTTTTACCCCTATTTCTGTAAAGCTTTCTGATAAACAGTATATTGATTTTACCTTTTGGGAACAAAGTGCCTCTGCATGAACAGCAGTAGAGTGCTTCAGCCCTGCCCTGTATGATCATCTTCTCTGAAACACAGTCTATTGTAAAATATTGCAGTTTTGGTTGATATATATCCTGTCCAAGGAAGAGGTCAAACCTCCTTTAATCTTATCTTTCTTTTTATGCTGCAATAAATTGATTTATTAAGTTCATAAATGTTTAAAGTCTTTTTTCTTTACCTTTTTCCTTTCTCTTCCCTCTTCTCTTCCTCCCCCTCTCAGATTCTCTGTCAGTATTTAAACATGAAGAACATAAAGACAGTAACATTTGAGTGGGTGATGAAGTGGAGATTGATAAGATCATTATGCGAGTGCACCAGTAGTAGCAAGAACTTCAAGGTGCTGGGTCGATTAGGTGTTCGCCTCAGTTCCTGCAGTAGAAAAAATGAATGAGGAGTAGGAAAATCCATTTTATCAATAGGTGGCTAAAGGATTGGTACCACCGGTAGAATTTTTGTTTTTTCAGCCATGGGGCAAATTCTGTGGAACCCAACCTGCTAGAGTTAGATGGAATTCATCTGTCCAGCAAGGGCAAAAGGACTCTAGTCCATAAATTTTCAGGGCTGGTCAGGAGGGCTTTAATCTAGGTTTGAAGGGGGAAGGGGTTGAAACTAGGCTCTCCAGCTACCTGAGAGGAGGTTGTAGCCAGGTGGACGTCAATCTCTTCTCCCAAGCAACCAGAAGTAGGACAAGAGAACATGGTGTTAAGCTCTGCCAGGGGAGGTTTAGTTTGGATATTAGGAAGAAATTTTTTACAGGGAGAGTAATCAGACATTGGAATGGGTTGCCTAGGGAAGTGCTGGATTCACCATCCCTGGAGGTTTTTAAGATGAGACTGCCTGTGGCATTTAGTGCCATGATCTAGCAACCACAGCAGTGTTGGATCAAGGGTTGGACTTGATGATCTCAGAGGTCTTTTCCTACCTGGGTGATTCTATGATAAGTTGTCTGTCCTTTTCCAAAGTTTGCTAGAAACTTGACCTGAGGTGTGTTTGTCTATTTCAACTGCCTTGAAAAATATAATTCTGCATTCTGAAGCCTCAAATTATATCTGGGAGTAGTCCTGCAGGTTATGTACATGGAAATACCTTGCCTGCATCATGACCATGTTTAACCAAAAAGCCCTACTTATCTCTTTGATTACTTTGTTGAAAGGAGACTTGTAGTTGAAGCAGATGAAATAGACAGTGCTTTCTGCCAAAGAGTAATTTTATGTTACAGACAGTAATTCTGTTAGGAATCACTCTTTAAAGAGTTTAAAACTTTCTGTGGGTAGAGCAAACCAAGGAGAAGAAATGAAGCATTCCTACCCTTAATTATAATCTAAAAAGAAATTCTCTGTGGCAATATATTTCATTCAAATAATCAATGCACGGAACTTTGGAAGAATAAATTGATATCTGATTACCTAATACTATGCAAGGAGTATACAGAGACACAAAGAGCTTATACTTTTAATTCACGTTGTTCTTTTGTATGCAAAACCTGCCTTACTTGTTACCAGTACATGATAGTTCAGAACAGAAGAAAATTCTCTTGGTATAATAACTTATTGTTACCCATTAGTTAATTCAAACTGGGAAATTTCTAGAGGCTAATAAAGTGTTAGGGAAAATGTGTTTTTAAAGGGTTTAATTGTGTTGACTAGTTATTCTCTGCCACCAAATGTATGTTCAGCATTTTTTTATTCTATTCAGTAATGTTCCAGTTTATTTTGTTTGTTTGGCCATGCTGCTTTCCACAAAGAAACTGCTGGTTTCCCTCTTGAAGGAGGGAGTAATTTATAGAGAACATCTGAAGCTCCAAAAACTGATGAAAAGATCCACAGCTCAAGTAAAAAAATCCCTCCACACTATGTAACCAAGCAACTTTTCCAATATTGAAATGTTTGATACATCTTGGAGTTTGATTACTTTTTTTCCTGTAATGTTTGTGGCTTGGTATTTTTGAAAGGCTGTTATAGGTGAAAGAAATTCTTAGCAGTTCCTTTCTAAAAATTCTTTAAAAACTAAGATTAGAGGCCCTCAGGTGAATTTGTAAATTAGATTTCAAGTTGGTGTATAGTTTTCAAGGGATAAAGTAGTAATATTTTTCAAGTATTAGTGCGTTAGGAGAATTCAGATATCTAGCTTTGATATTTAATTTAGAATTTATCTTTCTGCAGAGTTTTTGGTTACTGGGCAATCTCACTGAAAAATTGATTCAGAGTAGGAACTTAGGTCTAAACCTAAGGTCTGTGAAGAGCCTGTCTCTCAACTCTCTGTATGTAGATGAATTATGTCTGACTTGTTACTGCATCACTGTGAACAGAATCAAGTATCTGATTCCATCAGGTGAAGGAAAGGGGAAGAGGCAAAAGCACTACAAACATTGTGGATGGGTAGCACAAACTATTCTGGGTAACCATCACAGCCGATGGATCCTAGGCATATGTACATTGGCAGGTACTTCTGGAGGGGCCAAGTCCAGCCTCCTGTTCAACATGGTATTGGCTGGAGGAGGTGCTCCTCCAAGCAACTTTTGGGTGTCCTTTATGGGTGGAGATTATGCAGCCTCCCTGCAAAACCTGTTCCCTGAGCTCTCAGCTCTCTGGCAAGGAGGAGGTTAACTGCTACTAATAGACAGATTTGCAAGAAAAACAAAGAATAATTTGATTCCTCCATTGTGTTTAGCCTTGAAGGGCTGCTTAGCAGAAGCTGTATTTTCATTCCGTTGGCTGTTGCATTTTCTAGAACAAGACTAAGTAATTACACGGAAGACTAACTTTTATCATAGAGATTCCTCTGGACACAATAAAGTAGCTGTTCTGCTGCTTTGCTTTTGTTATGTTTGTAGTCTTCTGTGCTTTCTGGTCAGCGTTCTTAGCGTAGACTGATGGCACTTGTCCTATTTCAAGTTATTTCCAGTACTTAGTGCTGACTGGTAAGATTCCAGTCTCCGTACAGTTACCTTATTCTGCCTTAATCAATTCACATACATTCAGGTATTAAATTCAACCACAGCTAGTGTGTGCATGGATTACTCCTGATTTCACACTTGTCATGTAACAGAGGCTTCCTGACAGCAAGTTCTAACCTATTTTATTTACTGTGACAAGAAATGTTTATCTAAATAAAGTTATAGAGCACTTAACAGATGTTGTGTGTACTGGTAAGACTATTCTTACCGTGCTCAATAATAAAGCAGAAAAAATTCAGCTTCGTGTGACGGCACAAAGCAACTACAGCACAGTTGTACACATAGGTAAAACTTCATACAGAGACATGTCAACCCATAATGGATCACTTCAAGGGCTTTACAGATCTAAATGGGTTACTGACTGATAAACTAGGATGATGGTTATTTCAATTAAGGTCTTTTAAGCTGACTTGCCCAGCATTTTTGTGTATTTGAGAGACATTTGTGTCTGTCTCCATTTAAAGTTTTACTTGAAGGGTACTAAATTCTCTGGGGCAGTAAATGCTAAGTGTTTCAGGATGCTGTGTAATGGTAACAGAGGCAAAAAGTGTTCTTCTTAACTATGTATGAGGAACTGTTGGAATTGATGATCTGCACATCTTAATATGAGTTTTTGTTTGTTTTTTTCCTGGTTTCCTGGAATCTGTCATATGTATGAGAGTTAATCAGCTCTCAGTGGAATTCTCAAGTCTGTTTGTGGAGTGGTTTGTATTAATAAACTAGCTTGTTAGAGCACTGTAAGCTGCTCTTTGTTTCACAAACTAGCTGAAGTGTTCACAGGAATTGGTTGATGTATTTTAATTTGCTTACTGGTAGACACTGTCTGGCTTTCCTATTAAACAATATTTTGCAATACTTAAAAAAGAGGCAGTCCTACTAAAAGTTGCAGCTCTCTGGGTACCTACTAGGTAACCCTTATAGGTAAATAAATGTTCTCCTTAAATAAGAATAAAAATACTGTGGGGAAAGATTGAGAAGACACTTCTGGATTATTTTACTTTCTGGATGGCTATGTGTAAGATATACATATGATGAAAAAAGAAAAAAGCTTTCATCCATCACCCTGTCTTCCTATTCTTTGTGCAACCAATAACAATGAAAAGATTTGGGGTTTTTTCATAGGAAAAACAAATACTAGCACTCTGTCTGTCTTTTCAGTGGCATCTAACATGTCTTCGGTTTCAATTTCCTTTCTTCTCCGCTGAGAAACTTTATTCAAACGGCTTGTTCTTTCTGAGCCAATAAAGGTCCTGTGGAATGTAGTCTTGATTACTCCCTCAGCCCTATTATTCCCCTCTGAATCAAACCTTATTGTGGAGGTGAGATGGATTCTGCAGCTAGCTCCATATTCTGCTGAAACTCTTTCCTGTCCTGTCTCCTGCTGTTCATGGTCATTGTTGTTGCCTCAAAATGTCGCAAATCCCCTATAGCACTTGCTAGGGAAAAATAAAGTATTTATGAAAAATTGCAATGGCTTTTCAGAGGTTCAGATTTGTAGTCAGTATTAGACAACCTTTCTAGGAACTGTAAATGGCTTCTTTGCTTTTGGCAGGCAGAGGGAGGGAACATTAGTATTAATCTAGCAGCATTTTAGCTGTATGTACTGCAATTTGTGAATACCAGAGAACAGTGTTGGGACATGCATAGACTCATTGAGAAGACCTACAGCTGTAAGGCAAAAATTCTCTAGCATTATGAAATTTTGTCTTGAATTATTTTGTTACTTGGAAACAGCCCAAAATAGTGGTAATGTGTTATTCTTCGTAAAGTTAATTGTGGTAATCCAGTTTACCATTAAAATTGAAGTACTACAATTCTGTTAAAATAAGAAAACACAGTATCTAAAATGAATTGAAAATTGGAGTGACTATTTTTGCACTGAAAATGTCCCAGTAATTTAGTAATGTTTTATTCCAAATTAATTTGATTTTGTTTTTTTTAATGTCATATGAGAAGGAGGTTCTGAAGAATATGACTCTGAAGAGACACTGATTTTGATACGTTCAAATGAAGTCAGTCTGTTGGCTGACTTCCTGGTCTTTCCTCATGGAGGGAGGAGCCACTAGAAGCCTTTGGAACTTCAAAGTACACCTTAGGGATTTTGTGCAGAGAGAAATATATAATAGGATTATACCACAGAAATGCATTTGTTACCTCCTTGGACTGCGTGTGGAAAGTGGATGGCAGGCAAGGCAAGCAAACTAAGAACTCATAAAAAAGTATAGTTGGAGAAGCAGCTGAAGGGAGGAGTTTTGGATGGAGCAGAGAAAGCAAACCAGGCAGAAAATGTCTTTTTCAAGACAAGCTGACAGAGGGATGAGTATTTCAGCAGAAAGAATGACAAGGATAGACTTAGAAGAAAGAAGCAATAGAGTTTACTGAAAGAGTATATGCAGAGGAAGAAAGAAAGGTGATGAAAAATGAGGCAGACTGAGAATTTGGGTAGTACTGTCACAGAAGATGGTGGAGTTGCCTCCAGAGGATGAGTTTAGATGGAAATTTTTAAGAACTCAAATAAATATTACATGCTTAGGCAGCTGAGAGAAATCCCTGGTTTTTATTTTTGGCACTACTGCCTCTAGGGAAAACTGCTAGAAAGTTCATGCTGTGCATTTTCAAATGAACTGTTGTGGAGAAAGATGCTGGTAAATGTTGTTCAAGCTTCTGAACTACAACTGAGCACAGATATTCTTCTGGACCTATTATTCAGAGCACTCAGTCAGTGGGGAAATCGGTTCTGCTGCTATTTTAACTGCATATGCTAAAAATATCAACTCTATTACTATACAGTTCAGTAGCTAGAATCAAAACAGTAATGACATTAAATCCAAGATAAATATGGTTTATATATACAACAGGAAGCAGTGGAGTGACTTGAAGTTGCAGGTCTGTCTGGTCCTATTTTGCTTACCAGTTCCTTATATCCACAGATATTTCCACTCCTTGTAAATAGTTTTTCTTTGTATCTGGTTTCACTTGTCTGTTATGCATGAATCTTTTAGCTCTATGTTGTTCTGTATAAAATTAGATGGAAGTTTACAGTAAGAAACAAATACATGTTAATCACCCTGAATTTTTTCCTCTATATTATTAAAATTATACATGAAAGCAATTAGCATTTGTAAGTTTTATTACTATTTCTAAGCTAGATACTTTCTTACTGCAAGTTTTAAAATTCTAAGAATAGACCTGGTCATCTCTTTAAAAACAGCTATAGAAAGCTGAGCAATTTACATATCTGTCTGAATGTTCTCTGTAAGAAAAATGAAAAGCAAACAAAGCTACAAAAATTAAATCAGGAAAAAGGTTTTTTGAACCTTATGAAACAAAAAATGCTGGTTTTAAGAGAAAACTGTATAGTCTTTTAAATGTAAAGGTGATAGTTTTGTAAAAAAGGAATAAGTTGGATATGATGAACTGTGGTATGTGATCTTTATAAAACCCATGATATTTGTTTAGGGCAGTAACTTGCAATTTGTTTCAGATTTTTTGTTTTCTGAAAATCTCTACACTGTTGTGCAAAAAGTTGTTGAAAGAACTGAAAATATGCTTAATTAGTAGCAGAAGGGCAGTGGACTGTAAAGAAATAATAACTGAATTGGAGCATACATACTTCAAGTTAGTCAGTTATTACCATCAATAAAAGTAGAGGGAAGAAGTGAGCTTATGTCCCAGTTGTGGATTTTGTTACCTTTTAAAGATCCTGCAACTGGCAGTGCCTGCTGTTTTTGAATTTTGTAAAAATGTGCTGTTTGCATTTCTGGCACTTGATAATTTCCATTTCTATATTTTCTATATATCCTCATCTAACTAAGATTGTTTTTAAAACATTGCAAAGCCAACATTTGGAAGCTCTAGTAAAGATTAAGAAAGTAGAAATGTGTATAATAGTGAATTTTAGCTCTCCATAACGTGTGATTCAAATTGATGTAAGATCAGTCTAATTCAAATAAAACAGATTAATATTAATGAATGTTGCATCAAGTAGTGATGCCCAGGGAATGGCTGAGTTGCAAACTGGAAGTGTGGGCTATTAATTACTGATTGTCTAGTTCCACCAGGAGGTGAACGTTAAATATGTATTGAAAAACCATAGCTCATTATTTTAAAAATGTATTTGTAAATCCAGACAAAATAAAAAATTACTCCAAATTCAGTGCTGTTCCTTTTCAAATTAGGCAACTTAGATTCTTAAATTTTTTCCTTGGGGAATTTTTATGAATGCTTCCTAAAGAAAGGATTAAATTTTTTTTTCTTTGTTCTAACTAGTGAAACTTTACAATAATCTCAGGCATAAGATGTTATTCTCGGGGTGTCTTGCACAGGGCCAGAAGCTGGACTCGGTGATCCTGATGGATCCCTTTCAACTCAGCATATTTTATGAGTCTGTGATTCTATTGTGTTAGGGAAAAACCTGGATATCTACATGCCCTTTTTATCTAAGGGATTCAAGTGACAGAGACATTTTGATCAACAGCAGTGGTGGTAAAATAAGATATTGATATGAACAGAAGGCTGAAGTCTCTTTCAGGAAGCATATCTTAAAGATCTCTCTTTCAGGAGCAAAGCGATGCAACACAAAGCTGGAAGAATGTTATGTTGTATAACTTTTTTAACAGTGAAAGTGATAATTTATGAACTGTATTGGAAAAATGTTTGAGTTTTCTAAATTGCATCCAGAGGGCCATTATACATGAAAAAGTGATTTTTTTTCCTCTAAGAATATTAAATACCTGTGAATTCTTCTGCATAAATTATTATGTAGTCCCAAAATTGCCACTCTAAAATAATGTTAATTGCATATGCAAATCCAGATGGCCTTTGGGATAAGGTTCAAACAGATGACCTTTTCAAGATAGTTACAATTTAGATTTTGTTTTCATCTATGTATCAAGCCATTATTTAAATGAAAACTTTAACTTGGCGGAGTTACTGCAACAGTAATGCTTGTTCCAGAAAGCAAAGTGGTTTGTCTTTTAAAGATATTCCAATATGTCAAATATTGGTTTGTATAAGGCATATTCTATATGTGTCTATAAATGTATTTGGAGAAGTATATTCAAAACACTTTGATTTCCAGTTAAAATATCACATGTCTGTTCAGTTTCTAAAGCATTCTCTACTTATCACTTGGCTTCCTAGGAACACCTGAAATTTAACATAGTTAGTAATGTATGGAAGTCTATTCCTTTCCCTACTTCCTTTTACACGTGTCTGTGTCCATAAAACATTAAAGTCTTCTGAGTATTATAAATGACCATTCTGATAAGGGTACTATTTATAACTTCTTCAGGAATAAATTACAGTTTTACTAAAATTGGTGGGAGACTGAACATTGGTGTACTTGTAGATCAACCAAGATATACGTTTGACTGCTTTTTCAATATTGAATGTGGTTGTGTTTTACTTGTTGGGCTGTTCAACTCATTTAAGATTACGATAATGAAAACAAATCACAATAAGACTTGGTATATGCAATCTCCTAAGTTTACCCTGAAAACTAGAGATAAATTATCCAGGTGTTTTGAAGGTAATCAAGTTGTAGTACAATCTCATTCATATTAGTATTATAATGAGAAGCTATATACATTCACAGAAGGAAAATAACATCCGTATAAATGTTTGCAGCCACACTGTCACTTTAAATGTTGATGCTCTGGCTCCCATTTTTTCGTTTTTCCTCTGAAGAAAATAATTAGAAATGCCAATCTATAACTGTTCTATTTCATTTGTAAGGAAGGTATTAAAAGGACGCAAGAATTTTTCTTAGCAAATAGGACTATATTTTGGTTTCACCGACTAACAAAATGGTGATTCTTTTCCTTCCAGAGGCTAAAAATTATCTTATATGAAAATAAATATTTTAGTCTTTGAACAATGTTTTTGTGATAGAATTTTTACGTTTTACAATGATACTTCTTAGAGTAACTTGAAACCTGCATGTGTGTGTATTGTCAAGATAAACATCTTCAAGATGTAGGTTATCTTAAAAAGCTGTTTGGTACTATTTTTCCAAGGGAAAATACCAACTAGTGAAAATAATGCCTTGCTTAACAGCTTAAACAAAAATTGTCTGAAAAAATGTTCCATATTTCTCTAGTATTTATAGACAACTTGGGTAATAATGTGAAAATTTACAAGAAAAATTTTTTAGTTTACTGTTGCTGTCGTTTCCCTAAAAACAGCAACTTTTATATATTGTGTATTGATAGAAGTCCTTGTGAAAATATACACACATACACAGTCACACCCCTCTCCCCCTCAATACAGAAATAGAGTACACATGTTCACTTATTTGTAAAAGAACACTGTACAAATCTTTGCTGTTAAGAAATGGAATGTAACACAGTAGTAATGGAATAGTTCACTGCTGTAGTATACTAGAAACATTGCTGGCCAGATTCAAACCTCTGTAAAGTTTGCCAAAGGTTATTGGTTCAGTGAACTTCTGATAAAAGGCTTGGGGTAGGAATTATTACTGCCTTATGACTTGTGTTGTTGCAACACAAAAGCTTAAAAAAGAGAAATTATTTTTAAAAATCAGGACAAAGAACGTCTGTAGTGTGGTTTCAAGATAGTTAGGACCTGTGAATGAATTGTGAAGGGCTTAAAAATGTTTCACTGTTTATTCGTTACACTAATTTCTTCTGGGGAATTAATGACATTTCTTTAAAGTAGGAGGACTGCATTGTAGGGCATTTTAGGTACGGCTGACAGGTACGCAGGAATACTATCAGGAAAGGAATTTCTGGCATCTGATGAAAAAATGCCAAACTAGGGTATGGGGGCTCTTTTAAATACCTGGGCATGTATCTGTATTTTGGAAGAAATACACATAATGCTATGACAGATTCTGTTAGAAGATTCATAGTGTCACATAGCTACTTAATTGCTTTAAGAATAATTAGGATATGTAAAAATATGTAACCCGTTATTGAGGAAAAGGATGACTTGGAGGAAGAAAACAGGAGAAGGTAGGTAGCAAAGGGCTCGTTTTTGCAGTGTAACGTGAAATGTCAAGTATTTTATCCAGCTGACAAAGGTTTTCATCAGTGTAGAATCAATATTAAGTTTTGACAGGTTGTTGGATTGGAAATTGGGAAGAAGACAAGATGGATGAATTAAAAATTTACCCTGCTCAAGAAATATTCTATTTTAACAGCAACAGTAGTCTACTGAAGATATTGCTTGACTTCATTCTTTTGAATCATAATGCACATATGAAACAGATAAATCTCTAATAATGATTTATTTGGATATTTTATCAAAGTAGCTGGTTTTCATGGTAGCACTGTGGACATATGTTCTCCACACATAACTTCTGTTGCTCAACCAGGAAGGGGTTGTTAAATGGAGTTTAAATCCTTTCCAAGGAGATGAAAGTAGGAGACATCATGAATACTGGTATATTACTGATTTATATCCTCTAGTTTTACTCATTTGCCACAGTCATGATTTCTTGGTCATTTGTAGCAGGTCTGAAATTTGGATTGAAAAACATTGTGTGTGAAGCCTGTGTGTTGGCTTCATTTGTATAATGGTATAAAAGCTCTTGATTATAGAGGTATCTTCCAACTTGTAAAATATTAGATGTTGCGTTAGTTAACACATTTGGAATTGAATTGCATTTGCAATACTACCGTTACTCAGTTCATTTGACTTCATAGAGATGAATGGTAGAGGTTTAACTTCCTACAGTAGCAATAAGCAATGAGTAAAGATTAGTGAGGTATTTTTATTTAAGATGGCTGAAGGTAAAAGCGGTGAGTATAATCACATAATGGGAATTAACCTTTTCCCCTGTAATTAATACTTCAATCCATGAAACAGAAATTTCTGTTTTTCCAATACACAGGTTTAGAGCAGCTGCCTCCAAAGAGTACAAAACCAGAGGAAATATCAGTACTATCCTGTAGCTAGAGAGTGTGCCTTAAATGATAGTGCCTTCATTTGTCTTTTGGTCCCGGGAGGACTGACATCAATAGCGTTTGCAGCAGGACTGTGAATTAAAGTTTCTGGCCACCTACTTTCCATAATTTTTATCTCTGTGTGGTTCCCAGACTATGTGCAGGATGAAACAGGACTTGAATGAAGAACAAAAGCAGGCATTTGGGCTATGCAGTCTTAGCGTAAGAGGGGACTTTCCTGAAGACCCTCATAGCTGTAACAGTATATGGAATGCTTTAAAAACTAGAAGGCTGTAAAAATAGAATTTAATTGTTCACCTTTATTCAAGCATTCCAGTTTGATTTACATGCATATATGACATTAGGTATCCAACAAGAAATATGTTTAAAAACAATGGAGATGAAAGGTCACATTCTGCCATGAATAACCTATGTTATAAAACCTTGTTGAAATGGGAAATTTCTTTTCCATAGGAAACGGATATTTTAAAACATAAATTGAGTTTATTTAAGCTCATTTTTCAGCAAGTCTGACTCAAAACAGTTTTCTAATATTTTATATTGTTAAAAGTGACCTAAGGTTAGAATGTGAGGATATTTGTGTTACTAGTGTTTTTTGGTTGAAGTTCCTACTTAAGAGTGTAAACAACAATATTTCTATCCTTGGAAACTTCTTCAATATTTTATAAATGTGTTTATTCTGCTCTAACAGGAGCTGGGTAGCTTATCTTTGAAAATGTATGTGTGTGGAGCTAAAGCTGTTTCATGGTAGATAGTATTTATAAAATGAGGTCATTCACAGTAGGTGCTGAAAGCTGTTTCAGTTTCATTTAGAAATCACAACAGATTTTTTGTCCTGGTTGTTCGATAACTCATCCAAATGCCTCATCTGTGGAATTTTGTCTAGCATGGCAAATTGTGGTTTTGTCAAAAAATTCTGTCTTGGGTACAAAAATTTTCCTGGTTAAAACCTTCTCACAATTGCTCCTCCAAATTTGAAAGAGAGAATACCACCCACAGGCTAAAGAGGAGTGGTCTGGGGCAGCATTTTCCTCCTTATGGGTAAAGCTCTCTTTGTTTTGATTGCTATGCAGTCCCTTTCAGGGGGAGGTTCTGCTCTGGAAATAATGGTCTCCCCCTCTGCCATCACCTCTGCAGAGAGAGGTGAGCTGCAATTCTGTAATCAGTGAAGGGAGTCATAAAGTACACCACACTTGAAACATAACTCTAAATGCAAGGAAATCAGCTTGTAGTCACTACTACATCCAGTGAATTGTTGTTAATTAAAATAGTTATGAATTCAAATGGTTAAAAGCTTACTTAATTTGGGACTTACACTACTCAGCCCTGATGAGGCCACATTTGGAGTACTGCATCCATTTCTGGGCTCCTCAGTACAAGAGAGACATGGAGCTCTGGGAGCAGGTCCAGCGGAGGGCAGCAAAGTTGATTAAGGGACTGGAGCATCTCTTTTATGAGGAAAGGATGAGGGCATTGGATGTTTTCAGCCTCAAGAAGAGACGAGTGAGAGAGGATTTCTTTGATGTCTGTCAGTATCTGAGGGAAGGGTGTCAAGATGTGCCAGGCTCTTCTTGGTGATGGCAAGCAATAGGATGAGAACCAATGGGCAGAAACTGATGCAAAGGAAGTTCCACCTGAATATGAGGAAGAACTTTACTGTGTGGGTGACCAAGCTCCGGAACAGATTGCCCAGAGAGGTTGTGGAGTTTCCCTCGCTTGGAGATATTCAAGAACTCTCTGGATGCAATCCTGTGTAATGTGCTCTAGGATGACCCTGCTTGAGCTTGGTCACTTCCAAGCTTACCCATTCTGTGATTCTTTGACTTGCACAAAGTTTTCTGACAGAATAATGTATTTTGGAAAGAGGAGGAAAACATGTAGAAGTATCATCTTTTTGCATAAAAATATCTGCTGGAAGATCGTATGTTGTTCAGCTTGTGCTGCAGTTTCTAAAATGTTGAGAAATCTTGCTACTACTAACGTTTCTAATAATTTCTGCATAATATAATTATCTCAGCCTTCAGTTTTCAGAAGGTGGCAGTCCATGGCTGGCAGTAATAGCACATTACCATCTCTCTAATCACATTTTCTATTTTTTGTGAAGAATGTTTCTTGATTCATATTCACCAAGCTGTTTGTTATGTTTCAAACATGAAAATTGTTGGTGGGTGGCATGCTCTCTCTTATTGTGCATGTGTATCAGAAATCATCTGTCATCTGATTTAAACTTCAATTTAGGCAGCAGAGCATCTCAATTTAGAGAAAATTGGACTCCATTATAAAACAAAATTGTGATAGCGTTATGGTTTTATGGTAATGTATGTAATTTGTTGCTCTGACTATTATGCAACAGATTGTAGAGTAATGTTTTGACTTACTCCTTTAAAGATGCTTCGGAACATGAAATTATGAAATTATAACATTACTCTTATGTGGATTTTTTCCTTTTTTTTTTTTTCTTTCCTTCGTCAAAACTTTAAAGAGACATATATTAGCCTGACTTTCATGGATAACATTATAAGGAATTTTCAAAATGTATTTTTTTACTATGATAGAAGTAAACAAGGGATACAATATTTGAACAAAATACGGTGAAGGTGTTTATTCAAGAGTGAAATGAAGATCTTTTAGTCAAGTTATGGAATTCAAGCTGGTTTTATTTACCATAATCTCATATTTTGCTGCGTGCTATTTGGTGGTATCTTGTCTCTGAACATATTAAGTGCAAAGTTATGAATACACAGATGTGAAAACAACCTTCATTTCTTGGGAGGAACTTCTTAATAATTTTGCAAATATTGAGCTATAATAGCAATTCCAAGTTCATAAAAATTTCTAAATGGACCTACCTATTGGCCAAGTTCATGTAATACCTGTGAGGCTGTGTTCTGTCATTTTGGATTTGCTCTTCTCTCTTGAAACACCAGAACTCGTGCTACTGGCCAGCAAGTTATTCTGTTCCAGGAGTGTAAGGTCTGAATCTCTTGTGGCTATTGGTCAACTGACAGCTCCCCTGCAAAGTGAACAGCTTCTTTCCATCTAGAAATGTGGTTTGTAAGGGATGGCAAGCCTATGAGACCTCATTGCTGTTTTTGATTATCAATTTCATTCTATATGCCCACTGTTCGATGATTAGAATATGAGAGATACTGTATGTAGCTTAGTTTTAGGTTTTTTTTTTAAAGAGGATGGTAACAATGTGCATTACTTTCTGACAGGAAAAAAAAGAATATTGTGGTTTTTAAAATGCTTCTTATTTTGCATCACTGTGTCCTGAGTACAATTATTCAGTAGACAGCTATGAGGAACTGTGTGCACGTAGGTCAAGTACACGCATTCAGAGTCACCCCGGGTTTTCATTTGTTTTTGTTTTATTAAAATTAGGCACAGTGCAGACTAGGTATGTTTCAAATCTAAAACCTTCATTTTTGTGTGATTTTAAAGTGCTTTGTTCTAAAAATTATTACAAAAAGATAATCAGGAATTTTCAAGTTGTGTATTATTAAGAAAAATAATAAATTTTAAGTGAGGTTGAAACAATATGAAAAAATATGAACCACTGGCAACTTTACTTTCCCTTCTATGTATGAAGAGTAGGGAGAACTCCAGGAATTATGTATGGACAAAACCTAAATCTGCCTTATGTAAATTCATTCTTAAAATGATATATTAATTATTTTCCACTGTTGACAGTCCTCCAGCACCCTCAGAGTTGTTGTTAATATTCATGCAGTTTTGTGCAGTGTCCTAGAGTTGGTGTGTGAATAAATAAATTATGTGAAACGTGTTGTTCCTTAATCCTCATACAACAAAATCTGTGATGTTGGTGATAAAACATAATTTGTTTGGAGGAGTTGTTTTCATTATATAGAATAGTTCAAGCAAGGAATTTGCAGATGAGCTCTGCTGATTCTGGAAGGCAGGACTGCTTTGTCATTACCTTGCGAAGGTGGGAGATCAGATGGCAGGACACTTGGGAGATGTACACTTTGATGGTAATATTAAAGAGGGGACATCATCAGTGGTGTAGAATGGTTGTCAAGTCTTTTTTTCTTTTTGTTATGCTGGGATTTTATGAATTATTTGACAGACAAAAAGGGAAGCTTCTGCTAAACTTTCTCAGAAAAGTTTTTGGTTATATTTTTCATTCCAAAGATTAAACTTTGAGTTAGGTTTCATCACCTTCCTGACTGTTTTTAAATCTTTCTTCTTAATATGTGTTTTTCAGAATACAGTCCCAGAAAATACTTTTGGTAGGGATTCATTGCTATTGTCCTCTCCTCTGCAATACACAAATGTGTCTGCGTTTATCAGCTTGCCTCACAATTAATATTACTGGTCTTTTTATGCTTATAAGAATGTTTTTTCTTTGAAAAATGCCTAATCCTGTTGTTTCCTATAGTAAATCTTGTTTCTGCCAGGTTCCAAAGCAAAGAGACACAAGGAGTAAGATCCTTACTGAGATAGCTAGAATTAATTTTCCAGTAACAGAGGTGAACCACATAATATGGTGCAATGCAAGCCTTTTGTACTGTAGTAAAGCACTTGGCTAATACAATGTTGGAACTGTTTTTTTGATCAGTAATTAACCTAATTCTGGAATCTATCCTTCTTTAACAAAAGAAAACTGAGATTTTCTTTGCCAATCTTTTTGTATGAGCCTCCAATTAATTAAATTTTACAGGTTGTTTTGTTCAGATCCTTTGCTTTTTTTGTAAGTCGAATTATTTATTGCTTCATGGCTTTGCAAGTGTTTTTCCTGCTGTAAGCATTTTTCTCAAACCAGGAGATGTAACTACAGCTTTAATAGTGTCTTTCAGTGTAATGGATTAAAAAAGATTCTGAGGAAATTGGTACAAGCAAAGTTATAATTCTTAGTGCTATTTTTCTTTGCTTATCTAATGACAGCTCTTTCTGCAGAATAGACAAGCTTTTATGTCTCTCTTCAGCTATATCATGTGACTGCCTTACTACTTTGAGCATATTTCTTGATAAATTCTCAATTTTAGGGAACAGCTTTTGGTCTAGAATAAAGGGCTAAAGACTGCATAAATGCCAAGCCAATTTACTGAGGATTTTTCTTTGTCTACATCCTGCCTTTTTAACCCAAATGTACATCTTTTTGTCATAACCATTTCCTTTTGGGGTTTTGAATTTAATTTATTCTAAGACTTATCAGCTCTTGTAATGGCCAAGACACTAAAAAAAGTATCGAAAACAAACCCAAGGCAGTAGCAACAACAACAAAAATAAAACAGCAAAAAAGAAAGCTTTCCTGCCTGTAAACTTTGCAAACTAAATAAGAGACGAATTGATAGACACAGACAGGTGAGAATGAACAAAAAGACAAGATGACAATATTGACTAAAAAAAGAAAAGGAGTCAAAAGTTGGTTCAGTTATTTGCTGCAACCTCTTACATTCTCATGTTATTAATGTAATTTCATACATTCAGTAAAGCATGTGGCATTAGATTAAATCTGGTTTTCATTTACACCCAAGAGATCTGGTGTTTAGAGGAAACAATTATCTCTCAAGGGATGGATTGTCTCTTCAAAACTTTTTCGTTTTCCTCCTAAGATCAGGTCATTCATGACTATCTTGTACTTGATCCTTCTAATGCCACCTTCTCCTCAATTTCACTTGTTCTTGGGAGAATATGGATAAAGGCAAAAAGATGTCAGTGTGACCATACCGAGTGATAGGAGGAAGAAACCTTAACTGAGAATAAGAGGCATCCATGAAAGCAGTTCTCAACTAAACATGTATTAAATCGTAGATATGTCTGTTGGAAAGGACTTCACGGGTTACCAAACCCAAACTTCAGGCAGGGCTGGGCTATGGCCAGCGCTAGATCAGGTCTCCCTGGTCTCCGTCTGGTCTTCAAGGATGTCGAGATCCAGATCCAGGCCTACAGTGCTCTTCTAGGGAAATGTTGTCTCACTAAGGTTCAACCTGAACCTCCCAAATGCCAGCTGGTGGCTGTTTCCCCCTACTTACTGAGAATTTGGCTTCCTTGTCTTTGTGGTTCCCCTTCACATCAGCTTGCCCTCATTGCCTGCCATTCACCAGACTGAGCAAGGCCAGCATCCTCAACTTCTCCTTTTGCATCTTGGGATCCGGTCCCCTGACCACTGTGACAGTCCTTTGCTGGGTCTCTCCACTTTGCTTTTGAAGTGAGGCTGCAAAGGCTGGCTCTGTAGTATGCCAGTCTCATCAGCACAGACTGTAAGATGGGATTAACTTCAGTTGTTCTTTGGACCCTCCTTGTTAATGATGCTCAGGGTGCAGTTTGCCTTCTTCATGACTAGAGGGCACTGCTAGATGCTGTTTAACTTGGGTGTCCACCAAGTGCTGGGATCTGTTGTTGACTTGTGGTCTACACTGCAGTTAAATTGCTGGAGGTGTAAAACTTTGTGCTTTTCTGTGTTAAACTTAATGAGGTTCATGACACTCAGTCCTCAGCTTTGCTGAGGTTTCTCTCAGTCAAAGTTCTACTGTTTTTGTCAGCTATTTCTTCTACTTCAGTGTCATTTGCAGACTCGCTAAGGATACCGTCCAGGTAGAACTGTGAAGTGTAATATAGTGATTGGAAGGGAGGTAAGAGACCAGCAAGAGCAAAAGGATGATGATTTTGCTATTAATAACATGAATTTGACCCTGATGAGACCTATGCACAGAAGAATAGTTGCTGCTACTTTTTTCCAGATATTGAACTTGGAAGAACTAGCTTGTGTCTCCTTAAGACAATATTTATTGTAGGGAAGAAGGTAAAGATCCTGATCTTTATCCATGGGTTCTTATATGGTTTATTGTGTTTCAGAGAAAGCCAAACTGACTCTTTGGAAGTGTTCCTTGGTGAACTATGTCCCAAAGTAATAATCTTGAGAGGAAGTGATGCAACTTTTAAGTCGTGTTTTCTGTGATTCATGCTCTGCCCAGTCTAGCTAGCCATGTTCTTACTATCTTGCCTCAGTTTTCTTTTTCTAAAATTCTTAGCAATACATATCCAGAAGCCTGGTGAGTAACAGAGTCTGCAAGAATGTGAAGAATGTGGTTACCATGGATTTAGTCTTCTCAAGTTCAGGAGGGAGTTAAACATGTTTCTCTTGCAAGCTAGACAAGTTGTCCTGCCTAGATGTTGTACAAGGTGAGGGTAGTGTCTTCTGTCTTCAGTGTTCTATGAGTTTTAAAAATGGGATGGTTACTCCTGTTCAACATTAGGATTCCTGGGCGCATGGAGCAACTCGCTACACTTTTGAGTAATGTGTCTTAATGTGTCTAAATTTTTAGAAGATAAATAAAACTGCACTCCTGCCCCTCTTGACCTTGCAAATACAGTGACGTTTTAAGAATTATGTTGAAATTACTTTATTTCAGAAACAGGAAGCCTGTTAAATCTCTCCAGACTTGCTTATCAGTCTTGAGTTATCATTATGTTCTCATGTGCTCTTCCATTCTCACAGTTGACCTGAACTTGCTGTTGACCTGAAATTTAGCAGTTATCCTATAGGTAAGGACCTTGTCTTCAAGCTTAAATTTTAAACCCATGAAAACTCGAGTAAAGAAGGAGTTATCTATACAGCTTTTCAGCATGTCAACCTTTTTTCTGAGGGAGACTATTCTGTGGTAGTCAGAACAGGATAACTGAATAACCTATATGTAGTTGCCATCATAGTTGTTGAAGTCAAAGAACTTTTTTTGTTGTGTATCATTCAGCCATTCACCCATCAGTGGAGGGGGGGGGGGAAGACAGTAGCTAGATGTGTACTGGAATTATAACTTAGATTAACATAGTAATTTTTAAGCAAGTCTGTGTTTGCCACTTCTGGGCAAAGAAGATGCCTTTACAGTAGATGCTGATTAGAGTATTTCTGTTGCAAAAGATTGAAATTCTAGTGCACACTACTCCAATTAACTTTCTCAGATACTTTCATTATTATTTACTGTTTCTACGTAGCTTTAATTGTTTGTAAATGAAGTGTTTACATTTTTCTTCTAATGAGGTGCTGTCATTTGTTTTCTCTTTCTGAGCTGAGGAAGGGCTTGTGTTTCTCTGTGGGCTTGCTTGCTATCAGTTGGTTTAACAAAAAAAGTGCCTTTCAAACTTTACCTCTATAAAACACATTGTGATTTACTAGGATAGTGATTCAGTGGCATTGTAGTAGAGTTTGTTGTAGTGCTGCAGTAGACAGTGAGAAGATGCAAGCTTTGAGTGCAGTTAATTAGATGAAATGTATTTTGACAAGACACCTATTAATTGGAAATTAAAATTGATTTTCTTTTTGCATTTAATTATGTTTTATTTCAGTTCTTTGCTGAGAAACTTTTAATCAGCTGTTAGTAGTTTGTGTTCCTGAATTTCACTGAATTTCATAAAGAAATGTAAATCATGTCATTGTAAGTTTTTATGTGCAGAGCTGTCAGTGTGTTTTTCTGAAATTATTTCCAAGATCAGGATACTACATATCTATGGAGTAACTGATTTTAAGAACCAGTTTAAGCACAGGGGATAAGCTCAGATCACATGTGCAGCTAACTATGCTGCTCTACTGTGATTTATGCTTCTAGTGCTACAAAGACTTGTGTAGAAATAAATAAAGAAATATAGTAAGTGTTCTACTACATCCACATTAAGTTATAATAAAACCTTCCACCAAAGTATAATGCTTAAATGCATTATCTCAGTTTCATAGAATCATAGAATTAACTGGGTTGGAAGAGACCTCCAAGATCATCAAATCCAACCCCACTGTGATTACTAGATCATGGCACTCAGTGCTACATCCAGCCTCGTCTTAAAAACCTCCAGGCATGGTGAATCCACCACCTCTCTGGGCAGGCCATTCCAATACCTGATCACTCTCTCTGTAAAGAACTTCTTTCTAATATCCAACCTAAACCTCCCCTGGCAGAGCTTAACACCATGCCCTCGTCCTGTTGCTGACTGCCTGGGAGAAGAGACCAACCCCCACGTGGCTACAACCTCCTTTCAGGTAGTTGTAGAGAGTGATGAGTTTTTTCACAGAGAAGATCAACAATCTTCTCTTCTTGCTGTTTCTTTTCCTTCCCAAATACTTTTTTTGAGAATTTGGTACTGAAGCTGTTCAGTTACACTAATGGTATAATTTTTACTATTTAATGCACTTTACTTAAAAAAAACAGCAACCCACTGTGTGTAGGACTTGTTCCTCTTAACCTGCTTTCCCTTAAGTCCTGACATGAAAATTAACTGTGTGAAGATTATTTTTAGTCTGAAAGAATTATTTCTAAGATTGTTCTCTCACAACATCTATCTTCCCACATTGTTCCCCAGAGAGTGTTGTGAGGTGTTCACCTTACTGTTAACTTCCTCTCTCAAATTGTAACATAGCTTTTGGAAATAAGTTTTTTCTTTTTGAGTACTTGCTGTGTAATATTTCACTATCTTGATGGATGCAGGAGAGGGACAAAATAAGGAACAGGGAAGCTTTTAACCTTCAACTCATTCCTTGAAATACCCAGTTTTCTTCCACAGTTAATGTGTCAGCATTAGTAAGTTCACTGGTATGGCTATGCCTGGGCGTGCGCTTTTGAGAGCACTAAACGTGAATGGAAATTTGATGACTAATACATTAAAAGATACATAAGGAGTTACATGCAGAACTACCTCTTCACTGTAACAAGGGCCCTGCTCATTTTATCTCTTCATTTCACTGCGGAGCACTGAAGAACAAATGCTTAAGAGGCCTGTCTCTTGTGTCAAGATCTTACATTGAATTGGCTTGTTTTATTGCTATGATCCAAATATTTTTATAATCTCTTCCACATTGCCTCTTTTTTTTTTTTTTTTTTTTTTTTTTTTTTTTTTTTTTTTTTTTTTTTTTTTTTTTTTTTTTTTTTTTTTTTTTTTTTTTTTTTTTTTTTTTTTTTTTTTTTTTTTTTTTTTTTTTTTTTTTTTTTTTTTGTGTGTGTGTTTATTTATTTATTTTTTTAAATTTTCTGGTCAGAAATCGTGGTAGTTAGAGTATATAGTGAATTTAGGCTTTGGATATTGCAACATCCTTCTACTGTAACAGTTCTTGGAGCAAAACAGCACAAATGTACCTGTAAATGCACGGTGTTTCCTTTGAGTTATTATGGGAGCTGAACTCAGGGGCTGGTAAAGAACAGTGATTTTCTGAGGAGTGAAAATACTGCTAGTTAAAAAACTGTCTGAACATATTTCCTGAGACACTTGTTTTGAACTTGGCCTGAAGAAGCTGATGTAGTGGAGCTGGAAGTATTCACCATGTTTCTTCTTCTGGGGAAGAGTGAATATAGAATATGTTGGCCAGGCAATAATAATTGAGTGAAAGGAAAGAAACTGAATGGTACCTGTGACATTTTTTAAATATCCTAATACACAGATTTGAGTGCTAGTACTGCCCTTGGTACTGGGAAGGTGGAGTGGTTGGGTTTTTTTTGGTGGAGTTTTTGTTTGTTTGTTTTTATTTTCTCTGGAATCCCAAAGAATTTATTTGTTTATGTGAAGTACTCAGTTTGGGAGGTTTTAGTTGGTTGGGAGGTTTTTTGGTTTTGGTTGTTGTTGTTGTTTTTAGGTTTTCTTTCTAGTTTTCTCTGTTAGTTTGTGGTTTTGTGGTTTTTCTTTTCTTTTTTTTTTTTTTTTTTTTTTTTTTTTTTTTTTTTTTTTTTTTTTTTTTTTTTTTTTTTTTTTTTTTTTTTTTTTTTTTGTTTTTGTTTTTAACTCATATCCAAACACAAAACCAGTATAGCAATGAGAGATACTTCTATGTGCACGTGTGGTAATTGCTTTACATTTTTTTCTGTGTTATTTTTCACTGTTCTTGACTCTGTCACTAACTTGGACGGGAAAAGCTGAACCAAATAACTAAAGTGCACAGAAAACGTACTTGATTGTACACTCATGAACTTATTGTGGTTTGCATCTATGTCAGGGTTTCTTGGGATGCTCTTTCTTGCTGGCATATCACTTAGTTCGGGTAGGAGAGAGGGAATTCAGCTTAGCCACTGAAAAATAAAATACAGTTGATCACTTCTTACTATTGTGATCATAACCAATTTCTATTTACAGCATTTATTTAATACACCCTTAGTTTGCACAAGTCAACACTGTGATTTTTATTTTAAAATACAAATCAGAAAAGTGTAACTAAAAATAAGTAAACCATAACTGACCACAGGACACGTTACTTGGCAGTAAATATCCACGTTTGTAAGGGTAAGATGAGTGTCTGATTTAAGTTACGCCTTTAGATGTCAAATTTTACAAGTTTTCCTTGCAACAGGAGTAGAAAGACATGACAAAATTGCTAGAAAACTGGCAATCATACAAGGCTGACATGATGTTCATTTGTCAGACTGGAACAGTCTTTGAAGAAATACACCAGTCCAAGCAGTTTTGCATTAGTTTTTCTTTAAAACAAATAAACAAAAAGAGTCCTACCCCTAGCATTGAGACAATTTTTCACTGTTTTTACCTTCTGCAAAAACACAGTTTTACATCTAGTCATATTTTTTCATTAGATTTTAGAACTTAGATCTTTGCCAGCCATTCTTTGTTTTTAAATTCTGTGTTTCAGCAAAGCAGGTACTGTCTGAACCTTTAATTTTAAGTGACAAATGTTTTCAAGAGTAAAATCACCAGAAGCAAGAATGTGATAAAATAACAAGCAATGTATTTCTAGCAGAAGCCTAGCTCTGGATGGGGTTGCATTGAGTATGTATCTTTGAATTCTGAGTTAGTCCCCAGATTTTTTTTTTTAACCTCATTTTATTTATTTAATTCACTAGGGTGTACAGTTCTTTTTTATCTTCATCTGAGATTAACCTAAGCTGTTCAATGAATGAAGTTTTTGTTGTTGTTTTCTTGTTTCTGAAAGCTGATCTTAGCCTGTTTCTCCAAGTCAGTTTCCTTTTAACTTTTAATCAGACCTTTCTCAATAAGGGATTTCTGCTGACACTGTTTTCAGTATAGTATCTTTCAGTGAGATACATGATGTCTGTGGGATTTAATTCTTTTAGCAGTTCTTTTTATCTTCGTTTTAATAGGCTTTCTCATTTCTGTGTCATTTTCCTTTTGGAAGTCACATACAACTGTGGTGGTTTTATGGCTTTTGTGACTCCTGTAGGGGTATTGAGTATGAATGCATTATTAGCGTGCCTTTCAATATATAAAAATTGAACAAGATCCTTCATGCACTCTGGGATTGCATCTCTAATGGTTTCCCTAACCAGCTCTCTATGAAATGATTATTGTAGCACTAAAAGTTTCTTCTCTGCTTTGTGTCCCAGTGTGATACGTGCCTGATATTCATGGGTATCTGCCATTACAATTGTACTTCTTTCTCTCACTCCCTTTCTGATCTCTCCCAGTGTATCATCGGTGGTCAGTGCTGTCATTCCACTAAGGCAATTGAAAATACTTTGAGCTCTTACATTTGGATCCAGGATCACTGAAATCTTCCTTCTTACAAAAATTCAGTCAGAGGCCAAATGCTCCCCTGGACTCCTAATGTGGACACCTGAGAGCTGAGACTTTCTACTTAGAAAACTTCATTGTGCTTAATACCCTGTTGTCATTCCATTGAGAGAGCAGTGTATCTAATTCCAAGGTTTTTATAGCTGGTCCACAAGATCTGGCATTTCACGGGAACAGGGCAATAATTATAGAATACTTCGTGTCCCTATTCCATCACGACTGATTATCCATTTTCTTTCTGAACTCTAACTCCTGCCTTGGTGAGGAAAAAATGTACACACTGTGAACATCTTCAGAGCTCTTCTCTACTGTAATCATGTATTTGTTGTTTTTCGTCGTCATGCTGAAATAGTACAGAGATCCAAAAGATGTACAAGGTAAGAGTGAATTGCATCTCTAATTGAAACTAATAGGAGTCCCTGGCTCTTTTTATTCAGCCATCTGTTGGCATCCATGTTCTAGTTAACTCCACATGTGTTTGTTCAGAGTATTGTCCATCCAGAATATTACATTATAGCTAGTAATGATTGACTTGTATTTTAATGCTAATCTGTACTATTTAGCTTCTGGTTCCAAGTACTTATTGTTGAAGGGACAGAGAATCAATGTGATTTTTCTTCACCTCTACCCTAGAATATATGTACTACGTTGTAGTTATTTAAAATTTAAAAATTGCACAGTTCATTATTGTGCTGTTTACTACTGACTCTCAATATATATTCCTTTTTGTGATGGAATAGAACACTTTTTTTGAAGCATGATACTTCTGATAGGTTTTTTGTTTAGCCTCAGTTTAAAGTGATAATATGTGTAGTAACAGCAAAAACATTCAAATAACATATTTTGCTGAGAATTCTGTTGTTCTGGAATATGTAAGTAGAACTTTATCCATAACCAAAATCAGCTCTTTGGCAGCATTTTTTTTCCTGCAATACTGGTGAAATTCATAGGGTTTAGTCAAGCAAAAGTTTTTCTCATCTAGCTTTGTAGATTAGTTTTATGAAATGCCACTTGGTAAGTAGCTCGGTAAGAGATCTGTTGAATTAATTTTACTTGGAATTAGACAGCTAATTGTACTTATAGCACTGAATATAATGCAACTAGTAGTTGCGTTGAAAGGTAGAATTGTTTTGCTTTCTTGTAGGGGAGGAAAGTAACATTAAAATAAGACAAAGAAGCACTGATTTTATATATAAGATCTAAAAGTCTTTTTTTGTATATTAAGTAGAAACAGTAATACTCGGCTTTTATATGGTGCTTAACTTTATCAGTAGTTTTGATAACAATGAGGTTTATGTATTAAGTGATTATAATAACACAATAGAAGTATAGGTGCAACCACAGATGTAAATATCCTAGTTAGATTAGAAGAACCAAGTGGGACAGAGGGAGGTGTCGTGGGTTTGCGACAGAGGAAGGTGAGTCTTACTGTTCTCCTTATACTGCTGAAAGACTCTAAGTGCCACATCAGAGTTAATCTTAGTGCCTTGGAACTGTAAACTGTAAAAACTGTATGATCAGTGCATTTGATGATGGCCAGTCTCTTCGCAAACGAAGAACCGGGGAAGGTATTTCCACCTTCCAGCCTGCGCATTGGATTTTTTAGGTGAGACACAGTGTGCGCGGAACTGAGCCCACCCTTTAATCCTGAGGTTCATCTGCCGGGGCCAAGCATGCTTGGACGGTGGCAGCGAGGTCCTCAGGACGTAGATGGATTGCCTTACGGGCTAACGAGCTCCATCTGCCCGGGGAGGGGCCCCACCGGGAATCGAACCCGGGTCTCTGCAGTGACAGTGCAGTGAATTTTCCCCTGGACCACCGGGGGATCAGTGCATTTATGTTCTGGTTCAATCCCCTGGTTTTTAAAATGCTGAGGAGGCTCAAGTTATGGGGTGTGTTCATCTGTGTTCATTTTAGACTTTCTCTTTCCAAACTGTGGTACTACAGCTCCCTCAAACATGAATTTTGAGAGATACCTAAATTTAGTGACTGTGTCTTGGTTGAGATGCCTGTTGTTCAGGTTTCCACTCTGTATTTTGTCAGCAGTCTATGTAATATTAAATACATTTCTGTATCTACATTCTTACTCAATGTAACTGCATTGAAGAGTTTTGACTTCGTAACTGTGTATTACTCCCAGCACATTAAGAGAATTCCAACTATAAGGAAAGCAATAAATCAGCAATAAGTTCTGTGTGGGACAGTGACTTGCTTGCAGATAGGCTTGTTGTTATAAAAGTGCTATGAAACACTGAAGTGTTGGCTTTACAAATATTTATGGAGTGTGAAAATTTGTTAAAAATCTAGGGGTGAATAGTGGAACTTGTACAGACTGAGCTTGAACTAGTCACAGAATGGTGAGCAACTAATTCTCCATATTACAGTTATGTTTTAGTGTTGCCGTTACAATGGAATATCTGGTTGATGCACCTGAAACTTTTACAGTCTAGAAGAAAAATTTCTAGCTGGTATGATAAGGGACCTTCTCCTGCTAGTTCCTGGTTTGTTTTATTACTTGTCTATCAAACTTACAATGAAGTTCTAGGACATGGCAGGAAAGCAAAACATCATAGGAGAATTTGCTCCCACATAGGCATAAAAATGACCTGTAGTCTACATACTTGAAAATATTTCTCCTTAATGGATATAATAACAGCTCCTTTCCTATTTTAACATTTGATTCATACAGAATTTGTAAATAGGAGATTCCTACAATTGTAGTGTGATATGAAAGGTATTGCCATGGGGATTTAGATGAGGTGGTGAAGAAATTTCCGTATTAATTCAGTGGAAAGTACTGGTGTCCTCAACTGAGAAGCCAGTATAATGAACAAGTATTAATGAGCCTACTTCAACCAATAGGTAAAATAATACTTACTAAACAAACAAAAAACAACAACAACAGCAATGAAAACTTTAGAAAAGGCAAACGAACTTTAAATGCACACATAGCTTTAAGGCTTGACACTTCTTCCTTTAAATGGCTCCAGTGACAAATTCTGACTCTACACAAAAGATAAATTGAGAAAATTCCGTAAGTCAATTGTTCTGCAGGATGAAGGGATGGGGTAACTTTTTCACAGTATTCATACTGAACTGAAACTAGACATATATTTTCTGTCTTTAGTGATTTGTTCATTTCACAAGAATACAGCCTACATTTTTCTGAAGAAGAAAGAAGCAAAGCAAGAAAGATACTATTTCATGCTGAAAATGCTGAAATTCTTTTCAGATGAATGAAATTCCTAATTCGTCTCAGCTGAAAGCAACACAAAGCTTTGACTTTTACTTCTGTGTTCTTGAAAAAACAGGCCCTGTATTACACCATGCCAAATGGAAACATAATATGCCAAGGTGAATGTTCAAGAAACACTTGAACACTTCAAGAAAATGGATAACTTTTGTAATTTTTGGTTAACCAGAACTTTCGTATTTTTAACTGACCTTTATTTACTTTATCATTTTTGTAAACCAAAATTAGATGTTTGCATGTCTGTAGATATAAAATATTTGCACATTGCCACATCCTGCCCCATTTGTTCATTTCCCATAACATATGTTCTGAAGTTTTCACAATAACATATTCTAAACTGCTTTATTTTGGATCCCACCTATGTCTTTACTGTCATATGTCTTAATACATATTGAGCCCACAGACCTGTGAGTCTTGAAAAGAAAGGTAGAACTTCTGTATTTTTTATATTTAAAATATTTTTAATTACTTTAAAAATAATTAGAATGTAATTTTCTTTTCAAAAGGATACTTCATACTGTTACTGGACTGCTTAAAATGCTAAGTTTCTGTCTGAGTAGTACGTGTTTGAGTATGATAAGTGTTCCTGCATTTTCCCAGTGCATGTATGTTATTCATAAATTTTGACCAGCTAGAAGTAAACCAGATATTTGTTGTTTTATGGAATAAAGAAAAATCTGGTTATTTTCTTTTCATATATATATTTCAGCAGAAAATATTGGAATGAGTAATGGATATCAGATGGAGAAAATAAACTTGTTAAGCTGTAATTTGCACTTTCCTCAGTATGGCATAAAAGTATTTTGTTATATTTATTTGCTTTGTTAAACTTTAAATGTCCTAGCTCTTTCATCTTCATACTTTTTAAACGGGTTTTTTTTATAACCTGATAAATATTATGATACAATAGTTTTCCTTGGCATCCCATTTTTTTTTTAACTTCAGACTATTATTTCTAATCATTGTAACATCGTGAATAACAGACCATGTTTATATATATATATATATATATATATATATATATACAGATTGAGCATATAAGAGCAATCCTTTCATCCTATAATTATCTTATTTCTTTTTTATTCTCTAGGATAGATTGCTACTTTAGACTACTTCCTGAAACTTTTCTGTTTCTCTGATGACTAAGAACTAAGTTTTAGCTTCATTCATTAATCAATGAAACTCTTAGAGCCAAAAGATACATACTATATCCTTATCTGTCTGGTAGTGAAATACCATTATTACTAATAGAGACCTTTAGGAGGCTAAGTTGAAAATGTATGTTATTGTTTCGTGCTTCATTAACCATCATTACATTTAAAGCTGTAGTTGTGAAATATAAAGCTTTTGGAATTGGTACATCCTATGTGAGGAGGATTTTCTCTTTGTGAATACACCACTGTTCTAAAAAAAAAATTGGAAATTGTGGATTGACAAGAGTGATAATTTGTTCATGAGTCATTGTGCTAGTCAAATTTTTGAAATAGTTTGATTGCTGGTACAGCAGCATTTGTGGAAGACTTAGAATTTTTCAATGGGAAAACTTGCACTTTTTCAAAATTCTGTGTCTCCTCTGGGAAACTTTTTCACTACTTGAAAAACAGCCTAGCCTAGTTGCTTTGAAGAAGCCTGAACGTAAAGGCTAAAGAAACTAAAGATTTTGAATTGTCTGTTTACTTCAAGAGAGCAGATTGGTTTTTTTTTTTCCTGAATTAGCCTGCTGTCTTAAGCCTTTAAAGAACTCTCAACATGTTAATACAGTAAGCTATGAGCTCCCTCACCAGTTTGCTCTCCTACCAATTTGACTTGATTATTATGAAATCATAAACATATAACCTTATATTATAAATATTTTTATTCTGAAATGTCAAGTCAGAATCTACATCACAGAAGTGAGAATGTTTCATAGCATTGAAATTAATTTTTTTTAGTTGACAAGTGTGATGGCAAATATGTGAGTAAACTGAATGAACACCATGCTTATAGAAAGCAATTTTTTTTAAAAAATCCCTGCATCAGTCTTTGTCATGAAAATTGTAATACTCTGTTAAAACAAAAAGCATAACTGTTCCCTGAAACAGCACACAAGATTCGAGATTGGTTTGAAAACTACCGATTTTAAAGTTCTTGAAGAGTGTCTGTAATCAGTGTAGCAATTTGACTTCTTAATTAGACTAGTCCTGTGAGATTTTGGCTCCCCATACAGTATATTTATGAATCTAATCAACCAGGCAGCAAAAAAACCCCAAAAAAACAATTATAGATACTATCTTTATTTTAACTCACAAGGGAGCAAAAATTTAAATACTGGAGCTCTTGCTTCTGTGATAATTAAAACATGGATCTGAATGAATAGAAAGGCAAAAAAAAATATTACCCTGAAGAAATCTATTCACCACAAAATGAGGTCCTTGGCAGTTAACAGAAGTGGGAAAAGGACAAAAGAAATTCTCAGACTGTGCCAAGAGTGTGCCATAAAATACAAGCTACCTGCTGGAATAGTGTGCATCAAATTTCAATTTTTTTTTTCCTTTGGGGATTTATCAAGGCACAACAAGTCATATATGAGAGATTTTGTTTTTTTTTTCATGGCAGGTCAGTCAGTCTGTAATCTGGATTAAAAAAGGAATAGCTAGAAACAGTGGTTAGATTCAACAATACACAGGTTTCTTATTTCCTCCATTGAGTTTTTCAATAGGTTAGTTGTTCATTCACCATTCATTCATGACTCCCAAGATTTTGAGCTCTGTGTTTGGTATTACAACTCTGTTGGCTATTGAGTGCTGTATTGTGTTCTCTGAACGCATAGCTGTAGTATTTGTGGATGCTTCTCTGTGGTCTAATTATTGCCCTTTCTTTCCTTAGGGAAGAGGTTTGTGCACTGGGTTTTTTCTTGTCGTTGGTAGAATAGACTTGGTCTTTGGTTTCACACTTTGATTATATTGAAAATTTGAGTTTGTAAATGCCTGTAAGAGAGTTCTGAGAAGTTCTAGGTAGGTCAGGAGTATATTTGTTCACACAAATTGAATTTGGATAAAATAAGGATATTCCAACTAACAGTTGGAGAGAGACTGAATTTCAGAGTTTGAAACATGACACCTGCTATAATAAGATGTGTTGGAAGGTGTTTACTGTGAACAATGAATTCTTCTTTAACTAAAAGACACCTGATGGCAGCTCTAAGAATTAGAGGTATTTTGTTAATTTGATAGATCTGGTGATGTATGACATTAGGCACAGACACAGCCACACGATCATGAAAACAAAATGCATTAGGGCATGTATGCACTCACTGTCATGCTTGCTCTCTGGTCCATTGACTGGACTCTGTTTTGGAGGCCAGAAGCATGCTTATGTGCACAGGACCTATAGGCCTTGCTGACTATTGTTCTGGGAAGCTTTGCCTTAGTGGTAACTGTCTTACTGGATGGAGGTTTTTTTGTTTGTGGGGTTTGGTTGTTTTCTTTTTTGTTGTTTTTTTTTTTCCTTTTCTGAAGGTTGTAATTTTTTTTTTGCTGCAGTTTGACATCTCAGCTGGGATCTGGGAAATGATGATCATTTTCTTC